>NC_048309.1:18143559-18303584 GCF_013100865.1 Trachemys scripta elegans | reverse complement strand
GGGAGCGGGGGTGGGGGAGTGAGCCGGGGGGTGCACCGGGCCGGGAGCCGGGCCCGCGGGGGGTGGTCGGTCGGGGCCGGCACCCCAGGGCCCGAGGCGACCCAGGCTGGAGCCGCCGGGGGGGCCAGCCTGGGCCGCGCCTCCTCCCCCGCCCCTTACCTGCTTCAGGCTTCCCGCGAATTAAATGTTCGCGGGAAGCAGGGGAGGGGGCGGAGACTTTGGGAGGGGGCGGAGTTGGGGCGGGGCTGGGGGCGGGGCCGGGGCCCCGGGGAGTGTCCTCCATTTGGAGGCACAAAAGATGGTAACCCTACATAACAACAAAATGATAATGAATCAGCCATTAGTATATTGTGTTGACGCAGGCTGTGGGCCTTATGAAATGCACTGATGGGCTGTGTACGGCCCACAAGCCATAGGTTGGGCACCCCTGAGCTAGCATTTGGCCAGTACAATGCTTTGAAGATGTAAGATATTACGAGACAATGGGGAACCGGGGGTGGGAGGGAGAGTGAGAGCAGGAAAAGAAAGAAAAACAAGTGAAAGAGATGGAAGGGAGAAGAGGAGATGCGGGAAAAGGAGAAAAATAAGAAAGACAGAGTTCATCCTGCACAAACTTCACCCCCAACCTGCCAGAAGCTGAAGCTATTCCCCCAGAGAGCTCCAGTCAGGATATGCCATCCATCAAGAGTGCCAAAACTGCACCCCACCACTCACTACAAACAGGAAGCACCATTTCCTAAGACAGGAGTGGGCAAACACTACAGCCTGTGGGCCAGCTCCGGCCCATCAGGGCTTTGGATCCCGCCCACGGGATTGCCACCTCCGTGAGCCCCGTGCTGCTCCCGGAAGCATCCGGCACCACATCCCTACAGCCCCGGGGAGAGGGGGCAGAGGGCTTTGCGCGCTGCCCTCGCCTGCAGGCACCGCCTCCCGCAGCTCCCATTGGCCAGGAACATGGAACCGTGGCCAACGGGAGCTTCAGGGGACGTACCCACAGGCAAGGGCAGCACGAGGAGCCCTCTTGCTCTTCTCCCCCCACACCAGGGGCCGCAGGGACATGGTGCTGGCCGCTTCCAGGAGTGGCGCGGGACAGGGCAGGCAGGCAGGCAAGGAGCCTGCCCTGGCCCTGGTGCGCGCTGCTGCCGCCCTGGAGCTGCTCCAGGTAAGCAGCGCCAGGCCGGAGCCCGCACCCCGAATCCCTCCTGCACCCCAATCCCCTGCCCTGAGCCCCCTGCCACACCCTGCCTGCACCCCAACCCCCGCTGCACCCCGCACCCCAACCCCCTACCTTGAGCCCCCTGCTGCACCTCGCACCCCTCCTGCACCCCAAACCCCTGCCCAGAGCCCCTGCCACACTCCGCACCCCAACTCCCTTCCGAGCCCCTCGTACATTCCACACCACTCCTCTGCCCCAACCCCTTGCCCTGAGCCCCTTCCTGCCCACCGCACCCCCTCCCACACCCTGCACTCCCTCCCACACCCCAACCCCCTGCCCCAGCCCTACATTCATGGCCTTGCATGCAATTTCCCCACCCATATGTGGCCCTCAGACCAAAAAGTTTGCCCATCCCTGTCCTAAGAGAACCATTGGCTACATCTACCAAAGGCAGGGAGTGCTGTCCTCCAGAAACTCCACCCACTGCTCACTATAGGCAAGAGGAGTGTTTCCTGGAGAGCCCCAAACACCACACCTTCTGTCTAACACTGGCAGAGGTCTCATTCAAGCAGATAAAATTGCAGCAGCCCTAGACAGGGCTCCAATCCCCCAACATACAATGAGAAATACAATTGGAAATAAAAGCAAAAGAAAGCCAATAGGGAAGAGGTGTTTGTGTGTGTGTGTGTGTGGGGGGGGGAAATATACACTCCATAAGGAAAAAAGTGGGTTGTTCACAGCCTCAGAAGAGAAGCATAATGGATTAAAAACCCACAAGGAAAGGAGGGAGGGACCAGCGGGTGACAGACAGGTCAGTCCTGCAAGTGTGCATCTGTGAGAGAGAAAGAGACACACACACACACAATGGAAGAGGAGTCACATTCCCAAAGGAAAGGCAGAAAGGGGAGAGGGAGGAAATTACATTAAAAGGCTCTGAGCAAGAGCCCTGTCTCCTGAACATCGAATTGTAAACACTAATTCAGTGTCTTCCCTTGACAGAGATTATATTCCCCTTCCCCATTTTATTCTGAACAAGCTGCAGTGCCAGTAACTGCCTATAGATCATGGCTAGAGCTAGAGATTTGCAATCAGATAAGCAGCAGACAGTTTCCAAATTGTCCCCACCCTGGGGCTCCTATTTTAAATATCTCACTAAATGGGTCTAGAGGTGACTCCAGAGCACCTGCATTTCTAGAATTACTGCCAGAGACTCAACTATTTGACCTGCTGGAGGAGCTGGTACTTTTGTCAGAAGCCCAGACGGGGACTCTGCCTGGGCCACGTGACTGAGATGAGCTGATTTGCCACCGAGCTAGAGAGCTTTGTGGCCAGATGTACATTTACTTGTCTATCTGGACAATATTTTTGTAACACTTCTGGTTTGGTTTGTTTGTTCTGGCTCACACTGCTTATTCCTTGTCTCATTGCAGATTAAGTATGCAGACTGGAGAGGTTGATTTTATTTAATTTAATTTAATTAATTTATTTATTTGTAATAGGTGTTAAAAGTATTTGCCATGTTATTAAAGCAGGGCATAAGAGAATAATAGTTCTCAGCAGAAACTTTTATAGGTTGAAATAATATGCCTCATGTCCTCCTCTCTTAAAGCAGGTCTCTGTTCATGCTCAGTCATTTGCCAAAGACACCTTTAAGTCCCCAAAGCATGCTAGATTCCTAACTGTAGTGGTGTTTTAAAGAAGGTGCTGCAGCAGCCAGTGCAAATGATTCTGGGGTCTTGTCCTGCACTTAATAGGGATATCTTGTGCAGAAATAGGAATATCCAAGTTGGGGAGAAACTCTCCAGGCAGAAAAGAATGGTTTGGGACTGACTGACTGTGAGTGAACACACTGGTCCCAATGCTATTATACCAGTACATCGTTAGTCTATGTGTGAGGGCACATCTGATTTTATTTTCTTATTTTCCATTAGCCCATGTAGGTGTTAGAATACTGGGTGGGTCCTTTCAAGAAAAGTTGACATCTCTCTTGACAATGTTTTACAATTAATTATTTTATATGCTGGTGATTAAGGCGCCAATTTATCCATAGATCTTGTAGATTCCAAGATTTATATGTTAAACAAACACCTTAGCCATGTCTTTGAACACTTGGGGAATTTTTGCATGAGAATCTTTCTAAATGTCTGTAAAAACAACAAAGAGTCTGGTGGCACCTTAAAGACTAACAGATTTATTTGGGCATAAGCTTTCGTGAGTAAAAACCTCACTTCTTCGGATGCATAGAGTGAAAGCTACAGATGCAGGCATTATATACTGACACATGGAGAGCAGGGAGTTACTTCACAAGTGGAGAACCAGTGTTGACAAGGCCAATTCAATCAGGGTGGATGTAGTCCACTCCCAATAATAGATGAGGAGGTGTCAATTCCAGGAGAGGAAAAGCTGCTTCTGTAGTGAGCCAGCCACTCCCAATCCCTATTCAAGCCCAGATTAATGGTGTTGAATTTGCAAATGAATTTTAGTTCTACAACACTGGTTCTCCACTTGTGAAGTAACTCCCTGCTCTCCATGTGTCAGTATATAATGCCTGCATCTGTAGCTTTCACTCTATGCATCCGAAGAAGTGAGGTTTTTACTCACGAAAGCTTATGCCCAAATAAATCTGTTAGTCTTTAAGGTGCCACCAGACTCTTTGTTGTTTTTGTAGATACAGACTAACACGGCTACCCCCTGATACTCTAAATGTCTGTGATTTCCTTTCCAGTTCTACTGCTAAAACTCATTCTGTGTGTTGGCTAAACCTTGCTTGACTTCTGTAACCACCTCCTTTCTGGACTTCCCGCTCCAAGTCTATCCAAAATACAGTATTGCCATAGCATTCAAAAATCGTGAATTAGGGTCACCAAGAATCATGAGTCTGGTTTCGGTTTTAAAATTTATAAATTAAATAAAATACATTTGGATTATTTTCATTTACATTATCATTTTTGATCCTTCAGGCTACATGTTTTCAAGCATTTCTCTGCAACCATGCAAAGCCATAAACTTACTTTTTCTTTTTTTAAATAAAAATGGAGAGTCTCATGTATTCAAAAAACTGCAGGAGCCAGAGTTTTTAAGAAGCATACCAAAATATCATAAGCCATGTAATAAAAATTGCTATGAGTGGTAACAGAAAATATTTGCTGCTACCATAATCTTCCTTCTCCCAATCTCTGACTTTATCACCACCCACCTCTGCAAATCATGACCAGCTCATCCCCAGTTTTAATCTCTTCACCAACTTCTTGTCTTCTTTATCCATAGTAAATGTAAGCTATGGTATGACTTTCAAGGCTTTTCACACCTGCAGCTCCTCCTCTTCATTCTATACTACTCCCAATCCTCTCTCCTAATTACTTCCCTTGTCTCCTTCTCCCACTCTGGGCTGTACACCTTCCTTCTTGCCACCACTATGCTTGGAACAGCCTCTTATGCCCTGTGTGCCAATCATTCTCCCTCTCCTCCACCAAATACATCATAAAACCACTTTCACAAAGTTTCTGACATCTCCATCAACGTTTCCATGCTTTCTGGCATTTGTAATGTATAGCACGTGCCTAAGCAACACTAAAATCCTTGGGGCTGGGACTTTGTCTTTTCCATGTTTGTTAACAGGCTGAAGAATATAATGAGTTTGCAATATAAAACTGAGAACAAGCACCACTTCTTCCACTTGTGGCCTTTCCCTGTTGTGAAGCCAGGTTTTCTGCATCACAGTGGAAGGCTGGCCTGCCATTAGCATGCATTGCATTCTCATTAACTAGCATGTGCACACACAATTATATTCATTTCAGTACCTATGGAGTTTCTTTTTGAAGAAGATAGTGATACGCTCTTTTCTTGCACTGTTTGATATGTACTCAATGTTTGGTAAGCCTTCTTACTACTAATTGGTACCTGGTGACTATGATGAAATGCTTTCCTGAGCTCAACCCAGGGCTAGTCTACACTGGCAACTTTAAAGCGCTGCTGCAGCAGCGCTTTAACGTGGCTTGTGTAGTCGTGGCAGAGTGCTGGGAGAGAGCTCTCCCAGGGCTCTAAAAAACCCACCTCCACAAGGGGCGTGGCTCCCAGCGCTGGTGCACTGTCTACACTAAAGTTATAAATGCAGGAATTACATACCGACACATGGAGAGCAGGGAGTTACTCCGCAAGTAGAGAACCAGTGTTGACAGGGCCAATTCAATCAGGGTGGATGTAGTCCACTCCCAATAATAGATGAGGAGGTGTCAATTCCAGGAGAGGAAAAGCTGCTTCTGTAATGAGCCAGCCACTCCCAGTCCCTATTCAAGCCCAGATTAATGGTGTTAAATTTGCAAATGAATTTTATTTCTGCTTTTTCTCTTTGAAGTCTGTTTCTCAAGTTTTTTTGTTCAATGATGGTAACTTTTAAATCTGTAACAGAATGACCAGATGCCTGCATCTGTAACTTTCACTCTATGCATCTGAAGAAGTGAGGTTTTTACCCACGAAAGCTTATGCCCAAATAAATCTGTTAGTCTTTAAGATGCCACCAGACTCCTTGTTGTTTTTGTAGATACAGACTAACACGGCTACCCCCGATACTGTCTACACTAGCGCTTTATAGCGTTGAAACTTGCTGCGCTCAGGGGGGTGTTTTTTCACACCGAGCAAGAAAGTTGCAGCTCTGTAAAGTGGCTGTGTAGACAAGGCCCCAGTGAAAAACTATGTCAGAGCTGGGCTTGCTGTGAAGGTATTTATGTCCTTATCTAGGACATTGTTCTAAATGTGTGGAGGAACAAAAGCAAAGGGAAGAGAACAGGGGGTGAACTGAGTTGTATCTGTGCTATCTATTAATGAGGTAACAAGAGCAGTAGCTCAGGATGACTATCTTTATTAATTAGACTACATAAGTAGCAATATTGAATTGTGCGACTAGTATTCAAGCTCTTTTATTCAATAAATTTGACTTTGTTTTTAAAACTGCAATATGCTTTCATAACAATACAAGTCACACAAGGGCCAGAGACTGTATTGGGTCTACAGGAGTAGTTGCATTGTATACAAAATTGTAACTGTACAAAGAGCTGCAAAGCAAAAATAAAAACTGAATTTAGCAGATTTCTGTACTGAAGTCCCATTTATCAGGCTTTGTGGGACATTCAGACACAAGTGTAAGTTTACCTGTGGCGTGATCTTTGGTTTTTGTAAAGAATTATTTTCTCCTCTGTGTAATCCTCTTGATACTTCCCAGTTTCTGGAGATATCCCAGAATGCAATATAACAAGTGCTAGAAGGCTTATTGAAACCATGCTATTTGTGAGGTCACAAGATGCTACATTCTGGGGTATAGTCAATGAAACAGGAAGTACCAAGAGGATTTCACAAGTGGGGGAAGGGAAAGGGGACTCATTTAAAACGAAACAAAAGTCAAAACCACTTTTATGCAGCATTTGTCCACAGGCTGGTAAGGGATGAGTTTAGCACAGAAACTAGCATTTAATTCAGTTTTCACTTTTGTCATTCAGGTCACCTTTGACCTACACCTCTCCATTCCAGCTCAGCTCCTCCCCCTGCATTTTGCCCTTGTTATGAAATTCCTCCTTTGTCTTTGTGGAATGCCCTCAGGTATTTGTAAACCATAATTGGCTCTCCTGCATGGAATGCAAAAAGTAATTAGATAACATCTAGATCATCCTGGATATTGGATTTCTCCAAACATTGTAATCCTGCATAAACATGATCCAGGCAAACACTATTATCTGAATTTCATTACTGGTAAGTAATGCAAATGAATGCTACTGTGTCCACTTCCCTCTATAACTATATTATGGTAGAGACCTATTTAAATTGTAGAAAAAATAACTACACCAACAGTCAAGGATTGTCTATGTAGCTACATTAATTGTTTTGAATTTGAACATTTTAAAAAAAACTTTTAATGGCAATAGTTATCTCAGTTCCTAGAGGATAGGAACCACCTAAATCATCATAATTACTCAGACAGAAAAGCAGAGGTACTCCTCTCATGCACTGCCCCAATCCTCAAATTCACACAAAACTCCGAAGTAGCTGGATACTTCTGCTAAAATGATAAACAGTGAAAAAACAAAGCTGAATTTAAATTCTCACCCTTATGCTTCAGAGTTAACGTTCCACTGAGATTAATGGGAGCTGCTTATGTTCCCTCTCTGGACTGAGTCATGGCAACCAAGGATCACACAACTCACATGCCGTGCATTTGTCAGCCCTATCATGCATCCCTGTAGCCTAGCTCAAACATCACTCATTCCAACTGGACTGTAGATGCATCTTCTGACCACCAGGGGGCTGCAATGACACCAGCTAGACCAGGGGTAGGCAACCTGTGGCATGCAAGCTGGTTTTCAGTGGCACTCACACCCCCGGGGTCCTGGCCACTGGTCCGGGGGGCTCTGCATTTTAATTTAATTTTAAATGAAGCTTCTTAAATGTTTTAAAAACCTTATTTACTTTAAATACAACAATAGTTTAGTTATATATTATAGACTTATAGAAAGAGACCTTCTAAAAATGTTAAAATGTATTACTGGCATGCAAAACTTTAAATTAGAGTGAATAAATGAAGACTCGGCACACCACTTCTGAAAGGCTGCCAACCTCTGAGCTAGACAGAAATCCAAACCACACACTTCTTTTCTGGCTGTTCCCCCTGCTGGATCTGACAGGTGAAGGAGAAGGCAACAAAGGCCAGGACTCCGTCCAGATTGGGGCCCAGTATTGGCTTCAGGCTTCTCCAGCTTCCTTTTAACAAAGATCCCTGCTCATCCTGCTACCCTTATTTAGACTGTAAACTCATCAGGGTAGAGACTGTCTCTTGGTTACCTGTGTGTACAGTATCTATCACACTCAGGCCCTGATGCATGAAGGAGATCCCTATGCTCTACTGTAATACAAATAATAAATAATAATAATACCCACTCCAGCAGCCCTGAAACACCATCATGCCTCCACCTATACACCAAAGACCTCCCACATCCTCCTCCACTTACTCTAGAATCCTACCATCTACCCCAGCCACAGATGCCATGTTTTATGCAGCTCAACATCCTACCCCCACCACTGTTTGGGGCAGGATGTGTGAACCATAAGCTAAAATTTTGAATTATATACAAATTATTTTTAAATGTGGTAATTATGCAAATGAATTAAATAATTGTCATGAAATGTTATATGGAGTTGTACAGAATCTGACAGCTATGCCAGATTCTAATCCCCACTCTTGCAAAGCCTAAATAAATGGCTTTTTACAAAGGATCTAAGATTGGCTGCAGGAAAAGTAATTGTTACCCCACCCCACCCATCAGCTTGGCGTGAAGCGGATGAAAAAACAATCTGCTGCTACTGTTAGCTCCATGGACTTTAGTAGTATCTGGAACTCCTATGTGGAGGTATAGGCCTTTGGATCCATGCAGAGAAGGATCTACCTCCTAGACTGAAGGCTTTTCAAGACAGGGACCATGTGTTCACATGCATATGTAACTCAGATCCTGATTGAGGCCTTTGGGCACTGCCATGACATAAAAATTATTAGTACTGGCCATTCCTCTATACTTTTCCTGATTTGCCACCAGATTCCTCTAGGTTGAGTCTTCCTACATGCCTGCTCTGCTCATCCATGGTGGTTTGGCTGGGCTTCAGACTTTCCATTCCTGTCACGAGGGTGGGAAGCATTTCAGCATTTAGCCCTTACAACTATTGTTTCACTCTGCTAGGGTCAGCAATGCATCAGTTCACTTTCAAAACAAAATACTTGCAACTTGAATCTTGGGGTGGGGGATATGTTAATGAAAGCTTAGAATCCAATGAAAACAGAAAGGAAGGGTAGCAATGGAGTGCCATCACCACCAGTCTCAATCTGCTCCCTGCAACTGGTATTGACACCCTTGCGAGCAGTCTAGAGTGCAAGGATTGAATGGGCCATGAAGACTGCATTCTTGTTTAATCCACAATAGTGTTCATGTATCTTGAGGGGCAGGGAATGGAAGTTTGCAATGTGGCATACCTGTTCTACAAATGGCAGATTTTGGCTGCAATGTGGCACATTTCTTTACTACTAAATTCACACTGAAGAAAAGCCCCAGTGTTTCTTATAATACTATAAAGCACTAAATAACCACAAATGCAATTTTAAAAAACCACCATAAAACCCCTAACCAATATATAACTGCATTAAAAAAATTACCATCTGGTTTAATCTTATACTTTTACCATGTTTATAACATTTACCTTACAAAATATCTGTTTTCCAGTTATTTTTACTGGCAAAGCTTATTTTTTCAATTCTTCTTAGCAAATTCTTCAGATGGCCATTTCCTGTTTCCTTCTTAATTATTTAAGGCACTTAAATTAAAAAAAAAAAAAAACGCTTAGCTCAGATATATTTGTTAGTCATTTGATTTTGGGCACAGTGAAAAGAGGATGAAATTTTACATAATTGTCCAACTAAATCTCCAGATTTCTGTCTGATGTGCACAGCTTTCATAAGTACACGTAAATCTAGGTAAGTTATTAAAAGGCAGAGCAAGATTTGCTGCATAAGCACCAGTCTCTCCTCATAAATGCTCATCTTTAGGCCTCAGAGTGGTTTGCAAGGAGATTGGGGCATTAGAGTGCAAGCTCTTTGGCATGTGGACCATTTCTTTATATGTGCTTCCATGGCACCTACCAGAATGGGGCCCTGATCCTGACCATTACTGTAATATAAATATTAAAAAGTAATAAAAAATACAACTTCAAGTGTATCCTTAAATAGAAATAAGGACTTTTTCTGCCACAGGCATTCTATTAGACAAGCACTGAAAATTTAAAAGCAAGCCTCCTTCATCTTCCCAGTTACACTATAATTTGTTACTTCTACTGTACTAATTATCAAAACATACTCTTGCCCCCTTGTATGTGTAGAAGGGAGCAGCAAAGCACAAGTTTAATAATTTAACATTTTGACTGCATCCTCTCCTAACTTGAATAGAAATACAGCACCCTCTAGTGTTCTTTTAAGAAGCAGTGCATTGATATCAATTTGAAATCAAGTTTTGCCCATGCTCATGTGGGGCAATATCTATTTAAACTGAGCCCGTTGAATGTCTGTTTGACATATAGAACAGGTTTATATAAACTAGCACACAGAAAATGCTATCCAGAAGAGTTTTTGCATCAGAGTGTATCTCTGATGTAGGAACTGAGTCACGTTTGTTAAATAGTGCTGTGTGAAATGTTCACAACAAAACACAAAAAGAAGGGTTACTTCCCAGTCACTAAGATTATCTGAGAGTTCCTTCTGTGTATTCATACAAGAGAGTTGGCATGGACAAGTCTGTACTGGACATCACTGACCTGCCTGAAGACCCTTCTGGAGTCTTAAGATAAGGCTTCTGTGCAAGGGGCACCACATGCCTCTGTATTATACTAGCAATGATGGGTGTGAGTCAAAGCCTTTGAAGACCCTACATTTGAGCCACATCTAAAAGTTGGTGCAAATCTTGAGAATAGAACCTACAGCGGAGACCAACACTGGCTGTTCTGGGCCTGTTATGGAACAAGCAGAAGGCTGTGCTGTTGCCTTCAATGCTTTCTCTGCACAGCATTTACAATCCCTTCTGGATTTGAGTCCAGACATGGCTCTGGCATCAAGGGGAGCCCTTGAGGGCTTTAAGTGCCTAATAGTGTCTGGGGAACCAAATGTTTGACATCAGAAGGGGATATTCATGAAGCCCCAATGAATAGCTTTCAAGAAGGATGTACAAGCTCAAGATTCTGGGACACCGTCTGAAGAGTGGGAATGCACAGAGGCCCTCAAAGAACCACCTCCAATATCATTAAAAACCAACACCAAGTTAATCCAAAAATGTGCTAACGTTAACTAACTTCTGAATAAGCATAATAATTGATTTTATGGTTTTGACGCTAAGTAATGTTAAATTCATGGTTCTGATATGAAACTAGGTAAAACTCAGCTGGTCCTCAGCCTCCCTGAGTTATGATTTTAGATTTGTATTTTGTTAAACCTTAGCATATTGATCAGGAGGGTGGAACTGGAGAGGTGTGAACACAGTCTGACCAAAGCTGAAGGTCTGCACACAAATCCCAGTAAAGATAAAACACTTAATTCCTTACTGGTTGTGTTGCAACTATACTATTCTAGTGCTGCGAGACAGCCAGGTGAGAACAGAGTGGTTCACTTCCCAGAATGTACCGTTATTGTGTAGCCAACCAAATAGTGATCTAAACTCAAATGGGAGTGCCATGGATACCATCTGCCTTGTCCCTAATGGCGGATAGGAAAAGCACCTCAGATCACTCATAAATTTCTTAATCTTTGGCATTCTTTACAATCTCCTTTTGTCTTTTTTGTTTTGCTTATTACATACACTTCAAAATAACACCTGTTACCATTTAACAGGCAAACAAGACATGAATGTGTCATTAAGACAAATCAAGCTTTAGAAATTCTGCTTTAGAAAAATTCTCATCCATTACATCTGCAAAATCTGTTCTACCCTAGTAAACGTGAATGCTTGTGTTGCTTTGGCAGCTGAACTGATATAACAATTACACTTCATAAAGTAGATTTAAGTGACACTTCTGACTATACTGCTAGAAGTGCTTCCTAAGTAGTCTGTAAACTACTTAATGGCTTGTCTTCACTGCAACAGTTTAGCCCTGAGTTAATACACTCAAGTTATTGCACTCTAGCTAGCCTACCTCTAGAGAGTGAACACACTGCAAAACACCACTCCCGCTAAACAAAGTGATTTGGTTAACATCACAGTGATTAGATTAACAGTTGAGCTGTTGTCACTTGAGCTGCTGCATCCCCATTGCATTACTAGCTTGAGCATCAGCAGCATTTGAGCTTTAACCAGCCCCACACAGGCCAACTAGTTTGAGTTTAAAGCACCACTTAACTCAAGCTAGTGATTTGTGTGTGGACAGGAGTTGGGTTGGGGCAAAATTTGAATCAGCTCAAACTAACAAGGCAGCGAACACAAGCTCTTATAGTTTTCATAGTCACAGCTCAGGCAGCATAAGGGCTTATATACACAGTGGAGTAATGTGTACTAACTTCTTGTGCAGTAATTGGTCTGTGGAGACCCTGCTGCTGCACAATAAAAGTTTTCTAGTGCACACCAGATGGGTCTACACAAGTGATACTCAGATTGAGGCTCGCAAGTTGCAAGCGGCCCTTTAATGTATCTCCTGCAGCTCTTTGCAGCACATGATATTAAAACACTGTGGAATTTAATTATTAACCAATCCAAGTTATTACCCTATCAGGATTCTTTTAGTATGTTATTAACCAATTGTAGTTGATAAAATAATACTTGGTCAGTCATTTTGCTCTGAGAATAATTTATAAATAGTCAACAAAACAATGAATTCACTCTACTGTGGCTCTTTTGGGTAATGCTGATCACTAATTTGCCTCCTGAACCACTGAGGTCTGAGTATTACTGGTCTACACAGACTAATTAATGCACAACATGTAAGTGTCCTTTAGAATTCACACCCCTGCAGTGTGCAGCACCCCATCATGTAGACAAGTCCTAAGGGTATGTCTACACTACGGAGACTATATTGGCAGAGCTATGCACACACATCCCTGAGTGTAGATGCAGCCTACTCCACCAGAAGACACAACCTCCCCAAACAATGTTAGTTATGTCAACAGAAGCACTCTTGCATTGACAAAGTTGCATCTATATTGGAGGTTATGTTGGCATAGCTACATTGATCAGTGGTGTGTTCTATTCACAACCCCGACCAATATAGCTATGCTGATATAAAGATCAAGCCTAAGAGAATTACTCAGTTTTGTAGTTCAATAACCCAGCCAAGTTTACCTGCTCATAAGGCTGCATCTTCTAATTCCAGTAGATTAGTTAAGACACTTACCAGAAAGACCTAGTTTAGAAGGGACTGTTGTAGAATAAGACAGAGGTGCACTCATACAGCAGCAGGGGCCAGTGTTTTATGCAGATATATAATTTTTTAAAAGGAGTATGGATCAACAATGGAGCCCTCTCTGACCCCCTCAAAAAAGTCAGCCCAAAATTCAAATTTATGAAGAGAAACCAGACAAAAACTACACATAAAATCAAACAACATACAAACTAACCCTGAGTTAAACTGGACATCAACTAGTCACCTATTTTTAGAGAAAAACATTAATTTACACCCCATTGTAAGCCCATTTTAGAATGTAACCTGAACTATGAAGTCATTACCAACTGATTTCATAACTAAACAATATTAAATGCAATATGTTGAACTGTTGATACACGGATTCTAGCAAAATAAAACAAATGACCAAGAGAGGATTAAGTGCACCTATAAATTTTGATTTGATTGGAACAATCATTAGTAACCTCAAAATTAAGGGATCTGCATGACATTTTATTCCACCCAAATAAAAGAAAAAATAAAATTTAAAAAAGATCTAGTTCACAGTCTCAAGGATTTCTGCGCATCAGTTTCTCCGTAGCAGAGCATATAACATAGGATGGTATATTAGTCTTTGTAGACCAGGGTTATCTATTTAAATATCATGTTAGCAACTCATTACATAGAACTCCTGACCGCACTGGCTGAACTGGGTTATAAAAGTTTCACCAGCCAGGCGGGGTGATGCTAATTTGTGTTATACTCAGGTTATACTGTAAAATAAATTCTAGCCTGGGTTTTAACATAAGATAATGTGTGGTGGTTAAACACTGTTGTGAGCCCTGTAGAGACAGAGCCTTCAATTTGACAGAGACAAAAAATGATTACTCCTAATAAATGGTTACTGTACAGCTAATGGCTTACTTTCATTCTCATTTTTTTCTCTTTACAGTTTGTTCCTGAAGGCCTGTCTAAACAGCATTGCTAACTTCATTATCTATTTTTAGCATATATTTAAAATAGCCTTTTAATTCAATGGGAAGCTTCCATAATAGTGCTGGCATAGAACTTACTCATGGAAAGGATACAAAAAATAAAAGCAAAAAAGGAGCCCCTTAAAGGAAGCTCACCCCAATGTCATTAACCAACTTATTTGGTGGAAGAGTGGTCGGGGGAGTGTCTTTGTGAGATGGCGGGGGGAGGGAAAAGGGTCTATTGGAGACTATACCACATGGGGGTAATGCTAGTTATCTGTGGCTTAAAAAAAAAAAAGACAGGAGAGAGCAATAACAAATTTGTAAACAACCGTTGTATATCAGATATGTCAATATATGCTGTTAATAAATATGAAAAAATATTTTTTTGTTTTTAAAGCTGTCTTCTCTGGATGCTCCACTAATACTTTTTTTTAAAATCTAGGACAAGTTTACAGCTCAAGTGAGGTAGCGAATCAATAATACAGGTGAGTTCTCTAGCAACAGGAGCCAAATTAAAGCTCTCAGAACTATACTTTCCTCCCATTTGAATTATGTTTTCATAAGGCTTTTAGGGTATGAGAGAGAATATGACATAATGGAGAGTTCAGATTTATCATAGGAGAAAAGCAGTAAGGAAAAAGAAAGTGCCTGTCTCATTTGTGAACAATTGATATCTTACTGGCTAATTGTTTCATATGGTCCATCTCTAGCACAAATATATTTGGATATGTTATTTTGCATGTGGATGTTGCACTAAAAGTTAACACACTCACATTCACACTCAAATTTGCTTTAACAGCAAATCATTTTAGAAAATATGCAAATTTATTTTTTAAAGTGATAAAGTAACAAAGCATGGCTCTTCCGGCAAGGGTTCTAATCAGTGGTGCTGGAACAATTTTTATAGTGGGGGTGGAGAAGGCGGAAACCATGTATTTGGGTTGTTATTACCACTTCAAGCCAGTGGCTGCAGCAGCACCCCCAGTTCCAACACCTATGATTCTAATGCTGCATTATCAATCTGTTAAAGAGGAAAAGGAAATGGCTACTACTGGGATACAGTCCAGTCAGCTTTTGCCAAAAATGTAGGTTTTATAAATAAACTTTTACAAAATAAAATACCAATGAAAATGTTTTCATTAATTGTTTTTTCTTAAAATATTTGTGTTTGGATTTAAATCTTCACCAGCATTGTTTTAAAACCTGAAAGTGTAACTGACTTCATTTATTTTTATTATTTTGTATTCAAGCATTTTAGCATTGTATTAGAGCCTGAAAGTGTAATTGACTCATTTATTTTTATTATACAAATGGAGAGAAAATGCAATAATTAATGTAACAATATAAAGAATAGAAAATGAATGAAAACGTTTTACATTTTCAGCTTTCTATGGTCTTATAAAATATTCAGTATTTGAATTGGACAGTGACCTTCGAAAGAGGTTCTTTGAAGAGCTCCACATTCAAAGATAAATCTTATCTCCATGCCAAGAGAGAAAAATTTGTATATCCCACTGCACTGAAAGAAGCATGTGTGTGCACACAAATGTGCATGGATATAGATAATGTATATTTATACCTCCTCTACAGCAGTAATATCCACCTGATTAAGTACAGAAATAGGGGATAAACTGCATTGATCATGCATCTTTATTGTCCTCCATTGTGCCCATTACTCCTGACCTCCACATTGCCATCTTCAAGTAATCTTTCCTTTTCATCAATAATCCCTGCATTTCATTGCCTAAATCTGTGATTTTTCTTATGTTTGTCTAGTTATTTAGGGCCTGAACTTGTTCACACCAAAATCAATACAAAACTCCCTTTTACTTCAGGGACAACAAGACTGATCCCTTACAATGTAAGCTTTGGGGTGGCAACATGTCTACAGTAGTCTATTTTTGTAAGGCACCATATACATTTATGACACTGTATAAATGTTGAGTAGTAACAATCCCTCTCCACTAGGACTTCCAAACCATCATCGTGCCATGACATAAAGCTGAAATACAAGAACATATTCTGGGACCTATGAAAGTACATTGTGACTTCTATTTTAAAGGTTTTCCCTGTAACACTAATGAAAGGAAATGGGATTTTTCTTGCACTATTTAAAAGTTGTACCTAGCACTTGTTTTCAAATGTACAGTAAAAAGACGTAGAACCTAAGCAGGACATATATATACGGAAATGCTATTCTGGATTCCCTAAACCCAACTCAAAAAAAAAAAATCATTCTGTTGCTAACTTACTACCCCTTCATAGGTAAGATCCCTCTCACTCACCCCATCACTAAAAATTACCCAACATGTGGCTTTCAAAACATACTATTGTAAAGCAGTGTGTTTTTTATGTCACTCAACAAGCAGTTCTCCAACAATGTAAAGGTACTGGACTCTGAAAGGAAAACCAATCCAGTCCTCTGGAAGGAAAAAATGGAGCCTCAGGATGGAATAGGAGCCATTATAAAGTGGGCAATAGAAGATTCTACTGTATATCAGTCACAACACAAGCTGCATGCATTTACTTAACACCCAACAATTTTGATTACCACATGGAGATGCTGAACTGGTGCCTGCACATTTCGCTCTTTGTTTTCCTGGGTTTCAGCAAGGCAACTTCTTACCGTTAAAGACTGCCAATAAACTAGAACCCTCCTCCTGCCTTTTTAAGCTTCTACAATTACAATTCAATTTCACACTACAGTAAGTTGACTTCAACCCTTGCTTAGTTTTAAGTTTCTTTTGATATATCAGGCCCACTGACTAGACATTTATGTAACAGAATATCTAAAGCTTTAAACTGTGCCTATATGCTTTTCCCATTATGTTACCTAAATAAGCACAACATTAAAAGCAAGTCTATTAATTCCTTTCTGAGATAGGAGAGATCTGACAAATATTAGGTGGCGTTCATGTTGGCCTTAGCAAGGCTAATCAATCCTGTGCGCGTTCTGCCAGGACCTTCTTAGATTGAACAAAACTGAAATAGGAGGTCTCTGAAGATTCCATAGTACATTTAGGACGACAAGGGTCATTATCCCTCTTTTGCAGATGACAAACGTCACTTCTGTTCTACTTCAGTAAAACCTGAGAAGCCTTTTTGTTAAATGACTAAAACTTAAAAAATTTAATCGTTACAAAGCAGAGCAGTCCATTAATCAGGTCTTGTGAATAGCACAAAAATGCAGGAAGTGCCATGCATACAGGAAAAGATCAATGATCCATCTAGTTAGGAATCCTCTCTCCAGCAGTGGCTGAAGCCACGGAAAACCAAAAACTCTATAACATACCTGACCTGCTGTTCAAAATTATACCATGAGGGGAAAACTCCTTCTAGACCCCAGCTGGCAATTATCTTATTCCCAAAAGACAGAAGATTGATAGGCTCTTGTAATTTTTATTCTAGCCACTGCAGTGTAACTGCAAATGCTGTTCTTATTCATATCTATCTACCCTTCCACCCCCGCCCCCACCACTTTTTTTGGTGTAACTAAGCCTCAGGAATATCTTGCAACAACACATTTTTGGGATTAATTGTATGCTGTTTAAAATACGTCTTTCTATCCCATTTAAATGTTTTGCCTTTAGTTTTCATGTTTGCCTTTGTATTATAGGAAAGAACAAATGAAAGAACCAGATGGGCCTTCACCACACTATGCAGTATTTTATATCCATTGACCTTTCCAAACTAAGGCACTGATCCTGCAAGCTGTTCTGAGATGACAAGCCCCTGTTCTTGCACTGAGTCCTACAGACTTTAGGGAGGCTCTATGCAGACAAAGATTGGGCTGCATGGAACAGCCTGCAGAACTAGATAGCCTAATCTTTTAGTATTTCTCTCATACCTCAACAAGATATCATACAGCCAATATTATGATATTTAGCTCGCTGATTTTAAGCTGAGTGTATTTACCCCATCACAATGACTGGACCTTTCATTTCTTTTTGGTAACTTCATTTGTTCAACTTCAGCATAAAATAAAGTCAATGTAGTCATTCTTTTTTATTTCAGTGGAGTCAGACACATCTGTGGTACACTTCCACAGCTCTAGAAGCAAAGAGAGACTAACCTGATTTTACATTTTGGGTACAGGGAGAACAAATCAACATCGCTTAATAGTAGGCCAAAGAGTTAATTTCTGCAAGCACTGCTTGCAACCCAAACCTACTTGCTGATGAGGCAGATATAATTGATTTTCTGTATATTTCCTTTGACCAAATATACATAAGAATAACCTTACAGCAAACAAAAATACCTGCACCCTCACTGCTAAGGCTGGCACCACAAACTATTTCCAACTCTTAGCTTCAGGCATTGCTTATTGTTTTAAAGCCTCCTAATATATCTTTAGGCTAAATATTTCTGAAATGCACCTACCAAAATAAGAAGGCAATAAAATAAGTACAATGGCAATAGCAGCTGTATTGTCCAAGCCAACTGGTTTAGAAACAGCACAATATACTGCCATTTAGAAAACCAGAAGCAACTTTAGCACCTGGTCCATTAAGATGATGAGCTTGGGCTTGTGAGTGGGAATGAAGGAAAACATCAGAGCATTCCACTCCTACTCTGTTAACCAACTCATGGAACAGTTCAGAAGTTGTTGTCACAGAAGAATTAACTTCTGTCCATTTTACAAAAAAAAAAAAAAAAAAAAGAGGCATTGCTATAGAGGAGACCCAGGATAAAACAGTAGCTGCAGAATCAAGGGCTAAGATTTTTTTTTTTTTTTCTTGCTTCACTTCAGAGCTGGGACCAGATATTCAACTGACAACAAAGAAACAATTTAAATTACGAGATTATAAAATTATAAAGGAAGAAGCAAATAAAAGGTTAACCAAAAGGTAATTAGGATATGTTTAAGCAGCCCCATGCAATTAGTCCAAGCATACAACTCTGAACACATAATTGGAGTGATTCCCAAATCAATAACTAAATAAAATTGCATTCTTTGGGGCAGGTATTGTCTCTTATTTGTTTATATTTATTATGTTTTGAACAATAGGGCTGAGGCCTCTAGGCACTGTTGTGATACAAATAAATACATGTTTTATAACAAGTTAGTTGCAAATAATTTGCTCCTTTATTTACCTGCCAAGATTGAGTTCAGGTCTCTAGGGTTTTCCTGTAAGACCAGACTATATACAGAGGGGGAAGAGAGGGTCATTGCACTTCCCTTCCCTGAGCATAATAATATTACCATCAGCTACTGGAGGGGAAACAGAATCGTGCAGTCAAGTTGTATAGCAGGTAAATCAGCCTTTTACAGTTTCACTTCTACTACAACAAACCCACCATCTTGTTTGTCTTTTATTATCTTTTCTTTATTTTTCTCTTTTTAAGTGCCTTACACATGTGTATAGTGTTTCCACGGACTACTGAGTACAGAAATCTTACTAATTCAACACAAACTCAATTTGGGCAAATGCCGCCTTCTACTGTTCATGCAGCACATACCTTTATTTTACTTAGAAATTTAAATTGGTACAGTTACAATGACTAGAAAAGTATAATGCACTGGTTATTTCTTGAAACAGGTAGATCCACCTTGTTTGACAATACTGTAAAGCCCTGATCTGGTCTCAGGCAATGCCCACCAAGTGTTAAAGTAAACCTGTGCAAAAGATAACCAGAGTAATAGCATAATTCAGAAGGAAGATATGTCAAGGAGTCTAACTCCCATGAACAGATAAAGGCAAATGTGGCTGGGTGAGTGATAAAGGGTACTTGCTTGCAAATTGCTTTGGCTCAGTTTCAGAGTAAAAGAGCAAACTGGAGTAGTACTTTTTTGGGAGAGGTGGGGGTAGAGGAAGGAGCAATAAATAACTCAAGTTAAATATATCTCAATCTCACCTGCAGCATAAACTCCAGATAAATACTCAGTAGAACGCAGATGTTTTGAACCTTTTAATTACAGTTCCTTTAAACTCAGCTGGAGAGAAGCAAGCATCCAAATACAGCACAATAACTTAGCCCCTTCCTGAACTGCTGGTAGCCTACACCCCCAGAAAGTCTTCATCCCCCTAACCAATGGAAATCCTGCCCACTCTTTGCTGCAAATGAATGAGAAATTGTATGTATTTACATCAAGTGAGTGTCTCCCAACTTGCAAAAATCATGTCCTTAAATTAGCATTTCTCAGTATCACTAATTTCCACACTCGCACCCTCTTCAGGATCCACTTTTGACCATGCCTCTAGCAATATTCACTGAGCTCAGTACAGGTATAATATGCATCAACTCCCATAGGGGAAGGGAAATGATAGCCAAGAACCTATTCCTATACCTCAAAGGTTAACGTTCAGATCCTCTGAGCTCAGTGCAGAAGCAACATACTCCATCTCCTATAAAAGTGGAGGGGGAGGAAGACAACACTTTGAACTATAAACACTTGCCTCCTAGTCCACTGTCTTTCACATCTAGTACAAACTATCTCAGGACTCATTCCTGATCTTCTTTCTGGCAAGATATTATAAATACAGGAGTAACAGATTTTCACTTATTCCATCCCTTAAACCTAGAAAAATATCTCTTATTCTAGAAGGGTATGGCAAGCACTATATATAGCAATCATGAAAAACTGATAGTTAAAAGCCAAGGTCCTGCAGGGCCTCACTTGTTATTATTTGCAAATCAAAGATATATTAGAAATTAACATTACCTACTTACTTTCTGACAAAGTATATGATACTGAATAGGTCTGTTCCCAGATTCCTCCTGCAGCTGTATCTTGAGATGTGTTAGATGCTAATTCTTGTTTTCTGAAACAAAAACAACTAGTAAATAATCCTGCACTGGCAGGGAAGGGTGAACAAAATCTTTTAACAGGGCTCATTCATTTCTTACTTCAGTGAAACCATATTGGTGTATTTAATATACCAGGTTTTCAGTTTGATCCATTAAAACTGGATTTTTCAAAGGGGAGCAGATGACTCAAGGACTAGGAATGACTTTAGGAGGCTTTCACATATAGGTTACTAGTTCAAATGCAGACCAGGATTTTAATTGCTAAAAATTTCATTCCTGTTGTTACCTCAATGAAATGAATTTGTAGTCTCAATCTACTTTCTAGTGGATAAATTTCTGTCACAAACCAGCATCATAACTGGCCCCTTTTAGTGGCAGTCTCAACATAGAGGTCTAAGACTGAATTGGTATTGCATGTCACAATTAAGGCATATTGAGGGAAGGGGGGAAACCTTGCACTACCACTAATCCACTTGTAACCTCTGTAAGTGCATATGAGGTTGTTCATTTTCAATACCAATTCCATTTTAGGCCTCTACTGAAACTACCAATCAGAGGACCAAATGTCATGCTGAGTTGAGAAATGGGGACTCCACTGGAAACTGTCCTGAGTCTAAACATGAATTTTACATCTCTCTGTCCCCTCTGTAAATTTTTTTGCACTACCTCCTGAAACTGGATCCATGTGACTGAACATTTGTCCAAGTCCTGTGAGGATTTGATTGTGGGATGGGCCACATATAAACTAACTTAAAAAACACTCTCCCTTTAAAAAAAAGTGACAATACATGTAGTTTTAACTGTATGATTGTCTTTGAAAATGTTACTTGAAAAATGTTAAATAGGATCTTAATCCTTGGGCATAGAATTAACATTTATCAGTATAGATAGATATTAGGGAAAAAATTTAGAGCCCCATTCTGCAAATGCTTGTGGACATGTGTAACTTAACTCCCACATAAATATTCCAGTAGAGCTCAGTATCGCTGCTCATGTGAATGGTTACATGTGTGATTAAGTGCTTGCCAGTTTTGGGCTTATGCCACTTCTCATTCACAAGTGTGAGGAAAATTGATGGGTGGAGGATATTAAGATGAATGAAGAATATCAGTTTTATAGCTTTCTTATCACATTTGATTGCACAATGTCTATGATAATAAAAGATAACTGTGTAAATGTTAATGGTAACACTGTAGTTCTGCATGGCTTAAATTAAGTACAAGGTTATTCAAATGTGAAGATGGTCAGAAAAGTTAGGCTCCAATACTGGAAAAAATTCTACCAGGATAAATCCTGAGCTGGCACAGGACCCAGTGAAATTAATTGGTCTTTGTGCTAGTGTACAGACTTGAGTGTGCTGAAGCAGAAAGGTCTATATTGGTAAAAATGTCTCCTCCTTAGTCATCTGATTCCTTTGTCTGTCAAATATCAGCACATACATTAAAGAAAAATACAGGTTTCTTTTCTTGTTTTTCTTTTTAGAACCAATACAACTAACAAAGAGCAATATATATGCTAGATGATGCTTGAGACAGAATAGAAAATTGTCAGTTAAATTCTGCTAATGCATTCTTTATTAATAGGGATAATGCCAGAGGCAGAGAGTATTGTATGTAAATGAATATTTAGATCTTATGTTAAATTTGCAGTACTTGGCAGTTAGAAAAATCTATCTTTTTATTTGTAAACTAGATCCAATGACAGAAAGCATACAGAATCCCATGACATAATTTACCATGGGAAAATGTCACTGATTGTTTTACTAGATCAGAACAATTTCAGTATTAGTCCTTTCTGCTTACTCATAGCAGAATATGACCAATTGCTATTGTATCAAGTAAAAGTGTCTCAGAAAGACTGTGCTCATTCTGCTTACTATGGCAATAATAGCAACCTCATCTCTGCTCAGACCAGAAACAAGAACTTTATTTTTAAGTCTGTCTACTAGTTGCTTTTGATGCTAAAAATTAATTACTTTCACAAGACACTTTAAAACAGTTACTGTATTCAGTTTAGCTGAACAAATAATTTATAATAAATAATATATTGCAAAAGTTCAGCCTCTTCTTTCATTAGCAGAAAACCTGCAAGTGGATCATTTTCCTCAGATATATTCAGTACTCCTAGTCTCAAGTGCTCAAAAATCATAATTTAGACCCCCCCAAATGTAATTTCTTTAATTTAATCATTTTTAAATAATAAATATTAGATCTTTTTATTTGCTTTCTTTGTTTGAGCCACTGGGGTTCACCTTTTCCAACTTTTTCTCCACAATCACAGACGCTTAAAAAACCCCTCCATGAAACCTGAGATTCTTACACCTGAAGGAGCTGGATTTTTAAGAAAAACACCAAATATCACAAGACTTGTGATTAAATTACAAGAACTGGTAACACAGCAAAAGTTTGCAAATGTTTTCACAGTAAAGTGATCATGATTTATAAACAGTTCACTGAGAGTACTTGATATTGGACTGATTTTGGTTAGCTGGGACAAGTAACATGTTTCTGCTTCCCAAACAAATGAACTTACAAGTAAGTACTTGTGAAGTGCATACCTGTGAGTGTAAATATAAAATTTAGTTTCTCTGGTTACATATGCCTGAAACTTAGACACGGGCCAAACATGGGGCATGAACATGTCCAAACTGAATTTATTTAAAAATGTAGTTGAATATTCACAGGAATATCACTCAGCTTTAGTAATAAGGCATTTCAGGGATCCAAAATAAGTACTTTTATATTAATTGGAATGTATGCAACATTTGATAAGTAATAAACAATGGAAAAATTATACTAACTGTAGGACTGCTGAAGAGATTTTGTCCTCTACAAATACTTGTTTGAAAATTTTCACTCCCCACTTAAATTCACAATTGGATTCATGTGGGTGGAGCCTTGCACCCACACAAAGGTTCACTGAAGTCAGTTCAAGTTCAGCAAGGATTGAAAGGCTCCACCCACATGGATTTATTTGATTATAGGATGGGGCCAAAAATCTTTTATTTCCCCATCACCTGAATACTTTCACGATACTGATGAAGTATCCTTCACTCAGGCCTTTCTCTAGGATAACTTTTCAAGACTCCATTGTTTGCTTCTCAGTCAATTGACAATGATTTTCCTTAGTTCAGTATGGGAAGTTCCAGAACGTTCCCTCTGAGTTATTATCCAACACTACAGCCCATGAAGACTCTTCAAAGTTTCAATGAATTTTTGACTAGTTGGAAAAAAACTAACATCTCATTGAAAGTTCCTCCCCAAATTTGAGAAAAATAAGAGTTTCACAATTCAGACACCCATCTGCCCCATTTTTCAACCATGTCTGCCTGAGTGTCAACAGCAGCACCAACAATAGAAGCCAAGCCAAAAAGAGCTGCAGGCTGGAAAAAGCTGTTGTATCTTTGTAGGGGCTGCTTGTCTGGGAACCTGAGCTCGGTGTGGGATGCATCTCCCAGGGTAAGGAAGAGACCTAGGCCACTCAGCTCATGAGGGTCGCACAGTCCAAGAGCCACCCCAGCCTCAGAGGTGGCCCGACCCGGCTGCGACTACAGTAGCTCAGTGCATGTTGAAACCTGCCTTCTCCATGGAGCCGCCTCCCACTGGGATGGGTCTGTCAGCTCCAGAAGGGGCACCTCAACATAGGGATCGGGATGGAACGGTGCCTACTGGGACCTGTCGCCTCCATGGAGCCACCGGCTGCTAGGACTGAGGTGAAACAGAGCGCGCTGAGGCCTGCTACAACCACACCAATACAAGGAGCAGCGCGCGCTCAGAGCCCCACCCACCAGAGGGCGGTAACCTTTAGCGACCGCTCCAACCCCCCTTCCACTCCACTGAAGGATCGCCATAGTTGTCTTAAGTAAGCCCCACCCACTGCAGGTGGAGTTACACAGGTCCCGCCCCCTGACTCATTTCATTAGCTGGAGTCAACATCACTCAACCCCGACAGCCGTTCCGAGAATCTAACGGCGTTTTATGCCCCGCTCCCTCTTGGAAGCCACACCTCCAGGTGGCACAGCGATTAACCGGCAAGGCTGTCAATCATAGATCTCCTGGAATGTGATTGGCTAAGTCTGGTTTGTAGGCGGGTAATGGGGGGGGGACAGCGGTGTTTACCGTGCGTGAGGTGAGGAGGCTGTTAAGAAAAAACCACCATCCCTTTTCTGGACCCGGACCACTGCCTAGGCCCTTGGGGGCTACCACCACCATGGGGCTCCGGAGGAAGAACAAGAGCCCGCCCGTGCTAAGCCATGAATTCGTGATCCAGAACCATGCGGACGCCGTGTCCTGCCTGGCTATGGGCCTCCTGCTGGGGCTTATGTTCGAGGTACGGGGGTTGGGAGCTTTGCCTGCGGCTGCCGAGCGGGGAATACCCGCCCCAATCGAGCCGTGCACCGGCACTTCCGAGCTGCCCCAACCCTGCAGTTCTCCAGGCAGCGACCGAGCCTCATCCTTGCCCTCTCTCACTACTGGTCACGCCCCTGCTTCTCCTGCCTCCCCAGCGCCTCACCTTATGACACACCCCGGCTCTCATCTCCCCCCTTCACTCCCCCATAGTGGGGCAGGCTGCCCCACTGTCATGGCTGTCGCCCCCCGCGGACCCTTCATGCTCGCTCGTTCCCTTCTGCTCCATCTGCCAGACCCCATATCATACGCCCCAATTCCATCTGACTCTCCTCCCCTAGTCCTCGTCCTGCCCTCCTGGATCCCCATTGCCACTCAACTCCTTTTGCATCTGCTTCACCTGTATTCCTTCCCAGCAAGCCCCTCGTTCCCATTTATCCTCCTGGAGCCAAATCTGCCCTTTCTCTTAGGCTTGGTTTGTCCTTTTTCTTTAAAACTTTCCAGTGGTGGAAACATGAGTAAGAGTGCTATTGTAGACAGAGCTCCAGGTGGACACTGCTGTTTTAACCACCATATTGTCTTGACCTGTTCTGAGCAGGGTTGGATGACATTGCAGTTAAAATGCTACTGGCAGTCCACCTCTATTATTGCTGCTTCTGTTGCTCTCACTGACTCAGGTCTACCAATGATGAGGAATCTGGGGAAAAATGCTAGTGTGGACACAGCCTTAAACTTGTCTCCAGATCCCTCCTCTCTCTTATGTATTTTAAAGTTCTGTTAATAAAGTTAGATTTCCTAATTAAATGAAGGTGTCACCTTTTCATCAACCTCTTTTGGTGCCTTGGTTGAATCTTCTAGGCTTTGTTCTGTGGGATAAAATTGTTGTGTCATGATGCTGTATGTGTACATTGTGTCAGTCTGGAAGATGGTTAGTTTGATTTTATTGCCTCTCTGACGAATGGGACTACCCAATGAACCAGATAAGGCAGATTGTTTGCCTTTTGTTTGGGGTTTTATGGATAGGTGGGAAGGGGAGTTGGCAGGGCTGTGGAGGGAGACATGGTTTTCCAAGCTGTGACAACTGATGTTTGGGAGAGGTGGTAAGTATCTTACTGAAACAATCTCAACATCACTCATCACTTGAGCAAGATTTAAAATAAAACTACTTAAAGATGAGAAAACGCTTTGAAATACTTGATTGAAAGGTTCTATATACTGCTAAGTAATATCTGTAAAGGTTCATTCTTCTTTACTGCTATGCTAGTCCTGTAGACTTCAGAGCATTATTATGCTGGAAGAGGGTGGAGAATGGAGTCCTGATAATCAAATAATGTCCCTCTAAATGAATGATGGATGCTGAGTTGGGTGATACTGTAGTCTGCTGCATCAGAAGTGGTACAAATTGAAGGAGATACATGATGCAGAACTTGAATGCAAAAAGTGCAGTTGTGGAAAATCAGTACTTAAAACAGGAGATTGGAGGTGGGGAAAGAGGAGGACGGCTCAGATGACAAACTTTGATCCTCCTATGAGGACTAATGGTTTGTTTTTTGTTTTAATGTGAATCCCAGGAATATGAGATAAAGTGGATGCATTGGTCAAAAGTTAGAATTCTAGATGTCATAAATTAAAGCTCTGGGATCAAGGTGTGGGAGAGAGGGGAGGGGAGTTTTTTGTTTGGGTTTTTTAGTCTTAAGTACCAGTTTTTAAAGAGACTGGTTTATTTTTTGGCTGCTAAAAAAATACAGTTTGTGAAATTGTGTTTGTAAATCCTTACTTGTTCAAATACAATAAGGTCTTGTGCAAACACAAATGTTTACAGACCTTGTAGCATTGACACAGTTATACTGATATAGCTTATTCCTGTACAGGAAGGAGAATAAGCAGTATAAGCACTTCTACACCAGTATAATTGCATCAATAGTAAGGTTAAACCAGTTTTAACTATATCAATAAAATATCATACCCCTAACTGACCTAGCTATAGTAATACAAAACCTCTAAGTGTAGTTTGTGCTGGGAATAATCAGCTGCATTCTGTGAAAAATATTTTCTGATCTGTCCTCCTGTCCGATGCAAAATATATCTACATAGCGGTATTGCAGTCAGTTAAAATGATACAAAATAGGTAAAGATACAATGATCCTATGTAGCAAGATAATTTTTATGTAGCAATGCAATTTTTGGGAAAGTTGATTGAGAAACCAGTAACTACTTGGTTCCTGATGACCATGAGCAAACATTATTATAGGATCCACTTGGCCTTCATTTGGAGTAGGCTGTTCAGATCTTTCATGACATGACAAGAAGATTTCAGATCAGGGTCACTTGATTGTTCTGATGGTGCTTACACCTCAACGGTTGTTGATGAGATCGTCGTTTGAAAAATCTATTCATCCTGGAAAGTGAGAACCTGGCCCTGATGAGTAAGGAACTATATGCTAACAATTTACTAATTGAATTTTAAAATTAAAGCTTAAGTTTCTAGCCCTTATAATTCAGAAGATAGCAATCTGATTGTAAAACAATAGTGTCATCTTCCTGACTCTGAAGATAGGCAGCTGCAGAATTAAATCAACAAAATTGCCTCAATTCAATTTCCTCAAATTCTTTCTCATACTTGTGCTGCTGCCGCAGGGAGATCCCTGCATAGGTGTCCTTAGAAAGTTGTGGTTTTTGTTTTTTGTTTTTTACAGGCAGTATTTCCTGTTTATGGTCTCTGAATTTTGCATATATCTTCAAGTGCCATGAAAAATAGCTACTGTCTTCAGTCTCTTCAGTAATGTATTTAGTAGAAATAGATTGTATGGCACTTATTTAAAGCCCATTGATTGACTTAAAAAAAACCAGACCTTAAATATTAATGACAGAACTGGAAGTGTCAGTTAGTCTAATCTCTCGTTGCTTTGAGGACATGTGTTCCTTATAACTTTATAAAACACAAACTTTTGCGACAAAAGTAAATTGTCTACTAGCATTTGCATTCTCAAGGAAACTCTTATCAAAATGCATGCTTCTTATGTAATAGTAGATTAGGCTGCTTAAATGTTTATTGCAGGATAACCGTGAAAGGCCCATTAGTTTCTTGCCTCATTACATTTTATATTTACCTTTAATTGATTCAAATAACTGTTGAAGATATGAAATCCATCCTGCTAATTAGAAGGAAATATGAGTTTTAGAAAACTGTTAGTTTGACCGGCTTGAGAATTTATTGGCAGAGTCCTGGCTGCTATTTATAGTAACTCAGGTTTTGGATATCTATGCTACCTCTTTCCTATCTTCTGAAGGAATGGAGGCCCATTTTGTAAAGTTTGTATTATATTAATGCGGTAAAGAGAAGCATGGTCTGTCAAAGCTAAGGCGTTAAGACTGTAGTTGTAGAACTTAGATGCCTTCACACTAAAGTATTTGGGTGTACCAAATTTTCTTCTGTCAGAGATAAAATTCATGTTCACATCTAGCACTTTTACAGGAAAATTAAGAGCATATTTCTCTATTACATCCCATGTAAAACCTATGTTAAAAATATTACGGGTGCAAAGTCAAACACTCAAAAGTTGGAAAATGCCAGAATTAAGATTGCTCATACAATATACATATATATTATGATACAATCTTAAATTACATGACCATGTGCTATTTTTTTAAATAGGACAGTTGCCCCATTCATTGCACAGTGTGGACAGTGCTTGCTGAATGGTTACCTATTCAGTATTTCTCTTTGTTCTCATTATTTGGTATATGTCTTCCATGCCATATTTACTGCACAGCATCCAAACCCTGCACTCAATACAGAACTATTAATTTCCTCATGGGTTTTTCTGTGGTACTGATCATGAAGCACTCAGTACCATAAACTTATCTTCATAACATATCCTTTGAAGTGTGGATGGGGAACTGAGGCACAAAGAGACGAAGGTCAAAAGTGTCAATTTTGGGTGTCCAACCTGAGACACCTAGGGCCTGGTATTTTTCAGAGTCCTTAGCATTTTTATAGCACTTGATATGTTCAATGCACATTTACCTTTGCCTTCAGTTGCAATTGTGAGTGCCCTTTGGTAAATCTAACCCCAGGTTTCTCAAGTTTGGCACTAATAAAATAAGGAACACACAAACAAAAACTTTTCAGAGGCCCACTAATTAAATGGCTTGCTCAGCATCATATAAGAACTTTGTGGTAGAGACAGGGATACAATTTAATTCTTCACAGTATCATTCAGTTGTCATAACCATGAGGCCATCCTTTGTCTTCCTGCAGTCCCCTGTCTCACAGTGCATCTTGCATTTTCTGCAGCAAATGAGGCAGGGTCCCATAGACAAGTCTTATTTACTACATAAACTAGATTCATTCCCTGAGTACTGCCCATCTTGTGTACTTAGTGAGGCAGGGATCCTGTGGAGAAAAAAATAGTATATGATACTGTAATTAAAGATTATCATAATGCATTGCAGAAGCAGCCTTAATTATGAAATGCCAGAACCTCTGAGGCTTGACTTTGCAACCCTAATTTTCTTTTAATATGGTGGTTTTGAATGTAACATGTGTTTTTTGTTTTTTTTTTTTTTTTAAACTTTGCACATAATGCATCATGTGTAACTATATGGACTCCCGTCCCCGCCCCCCACATGAGTCATCAGCCTTTAGATCCACAGCACACATCTCTGACACTTGAGCTAATAGCATAACTGGTGGCAGTAAAAGGCTGTTTATCCTCTGTGAACCAGCCCCTGCCAGTGGGTTTCACAACTATTTGCTAGACAGTACAGGAATGTTGAAACTCAAGAATCGTGGGTCTATTCCAGGCTCTGGAAAACCGTGTTTTCTACTGGCTATAGAAGAGGGGTGGAGAACCTCTGGCCCATGGGCCAGATCCGTCCCCCTGCTTAATTTCATCCGGCCTGCGGCAAGTCTCCACGCCGTGGGCCGGAAGCCCTGAGCCTTGGCGCCCCCCCCCAGGGGCCTGGAGACGTGAGCACTGGCTTGCCTCGCTGAGGGGGGAAGCTAGGGTGCCAGCAGTTGGTCGGCTGCCCTTGCGGCCCCTAGGCGAAGGGGTGTTCAAGAAAGCTCTGAGTCCGCGTGCGCCTACCTACGCCCGCAGGCATGGCCCCCACAGCTCCCATTGGCCGGGAACCGTGGCCAATGGGAGCTGTGGGGGTGGTGCCTCCGGGCATGGCAGCACACACTGTGCAGAGCTGCCTGGCCACATCGTGGCAGCTTCCGGGAGCAGCACAGAGCCAGGGCAGGGGGGAGCCTACTGTGCCGCTGACCAGGAGCCACCTGAGCTAAACGGCGGCCGGCCAGAGCCGGCACCACTTACCGCCTCCTTTTTAAAAATCAGGATGTCCATATAACTTGGATCCAAGAGTTTTAAAAGAACTGGCTGAGGAGCTCACTGGACTGTTAACGTTGATTTTTCAATAAGTCTTGGAGCATTGGGAAAGTTTCAGAAGATTTGAAGACCGCTAATGTGCCAGTTCTTAAAAAGGGTAAATGGGATGACCCATGTAATTATGGGCCTGTCAGCCTGACATTATCCAGGGCAAGTTAATGGAGCAGCCCATATAAGAAATAATTAATAAAGAATTAAAGGAGGGTAATTAATGCAAATCAGCAAGAGTTTAAGGAAAATAGATCCTGTCAGACTAACTTGATAGCTTTTTTTTTTTATGAGATTACAAGTTTGGTTGATTAAAGGTAACAGTGTTTGATGTAATATATTTTGACTTCTGTAAGGTGTTTGATTTGGTACTGCGTAACATTTTGATATTAAAAAACCCCCAGAACAATATAAAATTAACATGGCACATGTTAAGTTGATTAAAAATTGGTTAACTCATGGGTCTCAAAATATAATTGTAAATGGGAAATCATTATCAAGTGGTTTTGTTTCTAGTAGCATCCCACATGGATCGGTTCTTGGCCCTATGATATTTGTCAATGATCTGGAAGAAAACATAAAATCATTACTGATAAAATTTGTAGATGACCCCAAAATTGGGGGGAGTTGTAAATAATGAAGAGAAGAGGTCACTGATTCAGAGCGATCTGGATTGCTTGGTAAACTGGGAACAAACAACTAATATGCATTTTAATATGGCTAAAAGTAAAGATATATATCTAGGAATAAAGAACGTAGGCCATACTTCCATCATGGGGAACTCTATCATGGGAAGCAGTGACTCTAAAAAAGTCGCAGTGGTGGTTGTAGTCGATAATCAGCTGCACGTAAGTGGCTGCTGAAACGCTGTGGCCAAAAGATCTAGTGCCATCCTGGGATGCATAAACGGAATTTTTGTGTAGGAGTAGAGAGGCTATTTTACCTCTATATTTGACACAGAGGATGTTACTGCTGCTGGAATACTGTGTCCAGTTCTGATGTCAACAATTCAAGAAGGATGTTGATAAATTGGAGAGGGCTCTGAGAAGGGCCACAAGAATGATTAAAGGATTAGAAAACATGCCTTATAGTGATAGATTGAGCTCCTTGAGTCTATTTCAAAGAGAAGGTTAAGGGGTGACTTGATTACAGTCGGTAAGTCTAACAAATATTTGATAGTGGGCTCTTCAGTCTAGCAGGGAAAAGTATTACATGACCCAATGGCTGGAAGTTGAAGCTAGACATATTCAGACTGGAAATAAGGCATAAATTTTTCATGGTGAGAGCAATTAACCAATGGAAGAGTTTACCAAGAGTTGTGGTGGATTCTCTCACTGTCAAGTTTAAAATCAAGACTGGATGTTTTTTTGAAAGATACGCTCTAGGAATTATTTTGGGGAAGTTCAAAGGCCTTTGTTACACAGGAGGGAAGACTAGATGATCACAGTGGTCCCTTCTGGCCTTGGAATCTATCTGGATCCAGTCAGTGCTGCATCTTTATTGATGAAAGAAGTTGGTGTTGAGAATTTTGAAGTATTAACATACTCAATAGCTTATAACCAAGTGTAGCAAAGAAACTCAAAAAGAGTTCCTGATTAATCTGTATTTTTGAAAGTAACTGCTAATGACTTATTTTCCTGTTGAGATAGAAATACCTTGATAGAAAGTTGATCATTATTTATCAAGTGAAAAAGCATCCTAATATTCAGAAGTATTTTATGTATATTTAGGAATTGTTACTAAGGGCTTGTCTACATGGGACATTTAGAGAAATTAGTGTGAAATTAAAGTGCAATATCTACTCTACACGTGGTCATTTTTATTCTGCATTAAAAGTGCCTTGGATTATCCTAAACCACAAAAAGTCAGTTTTTGTCCTGTTCTAAGTTTTTGTCAACAGAAGCTGTCTTTTTTGCTACAGGTTTGCATGTATCCACACCCAAATTTGATGTAAATTGACAAAACCCAGCCTTTCTGTTGCCCAAATAAAACCACTTCTGCAAATGACAAGTCCTCAGCAGACATAATTCTACTGACAGAATGCCAGTGTGGATACTGCATTGCCTGTGTCAGTTAGCAGTTCTCCAGCAATAGTCCTACGGTCCCCTCTGTCTGCGACAGTGATCACACCAGTAACAATTTTGAACTCGCTGCCCAGGAGTCCCAGTGACCAGAAATCTGACCGCTTTAAAATTCCCAGTGTGTTTTGGAAATACCGATTATTTTTTTTTTTTTTCTGGTATGTTACGTTTGCAAGCACACCCAGTAGCCCACCTTTTTTGAACAGAGAGCACGGCTCAGTGCAAAGATAGAGCATCACCTAAATCTCATTCTCCTGCCTGGTTCAGAAAAAGAAGGTCCTGAATCTTCTTTACATGCAGGGAGACGGGACCATACTAGTCCCAAGTGCAGGGCAACCAGAGGAATAAGGATTTGTATGCAGACATTGAAGAGGGGAAGCAAGCCCTGGGCTACACAGGGAAAGAAGCAATGCCAGGTGAGGGACCTTCACCAGTTGTACTACAAGGCAAGGGAGAAGCACAAAAAATTGTGTTCACCCATAGATCTGCCACTTCTAAAATGAGTTCCATTTCATAGGTGGCATAGACCTCTCCACGGATCTGCCATTTCTACATTGAGCTGTATTCCACATATGGCAGAGACACCACCATCACCCCAAAAGTGACAGTGGAAGGGAAAAGGAGCTTAGGTGTATTGCTGCATATTTATTTATTTATTTTTTTAATGTATGACTCTTCCCTTTCCCTCTGCCCCCCTTCATGGTGCCCAAAATCTCCTAGGCCCTCTTCTGCCCTTTCAAAATGGCAGCCGTTAGCGCAGAGTCAGAGAACAAAGGAATTGGCTTTTACAATAGCTAGTTGGTTTTTTTAATTAATAACTTAGTAGCCAACATGTTTTGACACCAAGATGGCTGAAATTTTATTATTAAAACACCACATATCAAATCATTGCAAATGAACAGAAAGATACCAACACTGATACCTGAGCATAAAAAGCAATCAGTGACTGTCCAATTGGAATACCTACTTTTTAAGCATACATTTGTACAGTACACATGTAATGTAAACATTGTAGAGGACAGTGATTTGGTTTTAAGTCTGATTTCCCCAGTCTAACCAACCAAATCATCATGCTGTGTCGAGGAAGTGTTCATTGCTCAGGGGGCTCAGTTTTCTTTAGCTTGCAGAACTAGGCAGTGGGGATCACTCTTCTTCCCTTGTGAAGAATTTGTTGAACTGTACACAGATGATGTCATTGAGATTGTTCCAGAGGACAATAGAGACATTTTCTAGGAGATACTCTGATCCTGAGCCTAACCAGTCCTCATATGTTGCTGATGGGGAGAATAGGCATTGGACAGATCGCATTATTGAGATCAAGCAAAAGGGTCAGGATTGGAAGGACTGCATGCTTGAAGAAAAGCAGAAGAACCGAGAGGTACCAAGAAATATTCCAAGAAATGTTATGATTCTGTTCAAGTACCAAACACAGGTGTTGCACAGTAATCTGGAGCAAAAATACCCAAATCCTCCTCCCTATCAGCATGTGCACTCCATGGACAACTCCATACACACATCCTATGCCCCCCCCCCCCCCAAAAGGCTCTGACATAATTTTATCCCTTTTACTGAATGCCCGTGGAAAATAAAAAGTGTGACTATCTATCGACTTCTGATTACCACTTTGCTTTAATACATGTAATAAAGGTTTTATTTGAGTTTACTGTTTGTTTTTGCACTTAATCTTTTTTAAAAATAAACGGTATTTTTATGGGTGTCTCCAAACAGCAATGACATATGCCAAAACACTACTCCCCTCTCACCAGATTCACAGTAGGAATTTATAAGTATCGCTATTGAAGCCAAATATACACAGTACGCAAAAGCAGCACACTGTTATACTATGGCACGCTCTTTTAAGGCCTTCCTAAGCCGTCCAGCTCCTTTGTAGGCTCTTGTAACTGCCCTTATGTCTGGCTGTTCAAAATAGGCAGTCTTTCCATTTCACTCCTCCATCCTGCCGATAATGTTTCCTCCTTTGCTTTCACAAATGTGTAATACACAAAAATATTTGGCTAACTGAGATCCAGCCTAGTTATGAGGCATTGTCAGCATCCTTTGCACATTCAGTAATCAACCTGGTGCTGTCTAGGTGTCCAGTGTAAGGTTTAGTGAGCTAGGGAAACAAAGGAGGGGCCGGGTCCACTGGAATCACTACTGGCATTTCAAGCTATCAATGTGAATATGCCAGTAAGGGAAGAATGTCCCTGCCGCATCTTTTGCAAAAATCGTGCATGTCTAAATATGCTCTTCCCTGACCAGCCAATGTCAGAAAAATGTCCCTGGTGATCCAGCTGTGATTGTATTAGGGTTACTCTTCAATGCTTTCTCTTCACGTTCTTAGTGCCAAAGTCAGAATCAGGATACACATCCCATCAATCACCCCACCTCTGTTCAGGAAGCCCCTTGCTTGAAATCCCTCTATTTCTTGGACAGTACCCTGAGTCTCAATCCTGTGCAGCAAGAGACGCTTAATATTCTTGCACCTTCATATGAAAACTGTCTCCATTGTGGATTTTCCAACCTTGAACTGACTGTTTGCAGTGTGGGACTGCAAACTTCTAGATGACTGCCACCTGATTTTTTTCACTGTCAAAGCAGTCTTGTTCTGAGGCCTCTTGTGCTGGAAGGCTGGGGTGAGCTCTGCTGGATTAGATTCCTGCTTGTACATGAAATCAAAATCCATTGGCCACTTGGTGGATATAGCAGGATAGTATCACAGTGTTGACTGACTTGATAGTTTTTGTTGGCTGCTTCTTTTTTTAATTTGGGAAGGCTTGTGCACTGTATCTTTCTAAAATGATCGTGGAGACACATCAAGTCCAGGATAAGCCCTCTTTTATTACAAATCTAAATGAATAATTCTGAGACAAACATTGTTAAAATAGAGTTAGGGTTGAGAGTACATATCTCTTAATTCAGGGCAAAACCATAACAGGGATGTTATAATGCTTATTTTTGAGATAATTACAAGCCCACAAATTCAATGGTATTTTTAAACTTAAAAGAAACCCAAACATAAGGCACAGAAACGCATGATTCAGGCATGTAAACAACTTTAATGTTTACTGGTAATGATGAGGAATTCATTTACGAGTACTGTGATGCATTCTAGTATTTGTGGTCCTAGATTAGATTAAACTGATTTCTAAAGACACTTTTTTTCCATAGTGGTGTTACTGCAGGTAAGAATTAATATTGTTTGGTGCTCTAAGAACAAATCTGCGTATCTTGACGTATTATATTTCTTTTACAGTTTTTGTCCAGGATTTTTTTAACTTTTAAGCTCTTAAAAAAAAATTATAGGTGAATACTAAAAAAGAAACCTAAAGAAAATACTACAGTGTGACTCTCCTAATGGTTTGAGGATATGTAGTATCAACTTTTTTTTAGGGCTGGATTCACCAGTACACTCTGAGTGCTTTGCACCACTTTGGGGTAGTGTCAGACTGCCAGAGCATAAGTGCTAGTTTAAACTGGGTTTACAGCTGCTTTGTGTCACCAGAGGAACATTAAGAAACCAGAGTTGTACATTTCAGTTCTTCTCTAAATAGCTGTCAATGTGGATCCCACTTAAGGTGCACATGGAATCTCAGGCATGTGTGACCGGATATTTTTGGAAAGCATGTCTATATGGGCCGCAAAAATGCCTTTGTGTTGCCTCATGTTCTAGTACATGGGCATAAAGGGTGGGGCAATGCCAACCCTCCCTCAGTTCCCTCTTGTTGCTTGAGATCTGTGTACTCCCGGTCCAAGCATCACGGGGTCAAATGAGTCAGGTTCCACCCCAGGTCCTGCAAGAATTCACTTTGGTGGCTGGACCCAAAGAATTTATGAAATAGGGTTATCTTGTAGTTGACTCTCTTCTGTGACTCTCCTCACAGGTGCATTGGGGCAGGTTGGGGTGCCCACCTGGACCATCTACAGATGAAGGGCATCTGGTCCCAGGATGATTTGAAACTGCATTTGAATGTTCTGAAGCGCAGGGCCATTTGACTGGCCTGCGTGGCATTGCTGTCTGTCCTGAAGGGCTCTATGGTGCAGATGTTGACAGACCACATGTCCACAGTACATTACATCAATAAGCAGGGAGATGCATGATCATCCCTTCTGTGCCAGGAAACCTTCAAATCATGGACCTGATGTCACCATAGGGTAACCTCACTGGCCTTACACCTTCCAGGTACTATCAACAATCTGGCACGCTTCCCAAGCAGGCACGTGGTAACCAACCATGAGCGCTCGCTGCAGACATCCATCATAGAGCCAATATTATGCCAATGGGAAATTCCCTCAATAGATCTGTTCCAGAGAAGGCACAAGCCCAGGATAGTTATCAGATGGCTTCCTGTAACAATGATCTCCAACCTTCCTATACAACTTTGATTTTCCTGATCCTTCAAGATGATATCTAAAATCAGATGGGACAGAACCATACTGATTCTGACAGCTTCCTGTTGGTTGAGGCAATTGTGGCCATCAGATCTCTTGCACGTGTCAGTTTGGTCTCCCATCTATCTCCTGATTTGCCTGGACATGTTTTCACAGAACCACGGCCAGATATTGCACTCACATCTGCAGTTATTGCAGCTGGCAGCCTGGATGAGCATGGCTGACCAAGACTCTTCTCGACAAGTGCAAGGAAACCACATACTGAGCAGAAAGCCACTAGTAGGAAGAACTACTTCAAATGGAAATGGTTCTTCATATTGGTAAGGTGACATAATCTGGACCCAGTTGAGACTCTCATACGACAGATCCTCAACTATAAGCATTTAGTTCTAGCAAAATTCATCTTGCAGCAAGATCAGCAGGTTATGCGCCAATACAGTTGTACTTAGTCTTGCATTCAACATATTGATACTCCTCATCAAATGTTGGAGCAGACTGCGCCAGGGCACTTGCATCATCTTCAGCCTGCTTCAGAAATACGCCAATATGTAAGATATGTGAAGCAGCAACAGGGAATAGCCCACTGACTTGTCATTGTGCCCTTGATACACTGGTTGTCTGATTCCAGATTTGGAACAACTCCAATTATTTGACTGATGTCACTGTCACTCCTCATTTCCAGCATCCGGGGGGGATACTGCTTACTAGTCACCTATTGTGGGATCCAAACTGACACAAAAAGAAGAATGAAGTTACTTCTCTGTGGTAACTGTGTGATGGGTTTTTGTTTGTTTTTTGTTTTGTTTTTTGAGATGATGGAGTCAATGTGGCTCCCATGACCCACCCTTTACCCCTGCTTTTTGAAGTTCTTTGCAACATGGGCTTTGAATTATAAGGCAACTGAGGGAGGGTCGCAGCTTTTTATGCCCTCATACAGGAGTATGGGGAGGCACAGGCTGAATGTGTGGCCTTGACAGACATTGCTATTGAAAAATATCTGATCTCACACACTGGGCACATGGGCACTTTCAGAGGGATCCATGCTAACTAAAATGTCTCAAAAACCCACAATTTCCATAGGGTAAGTAACCATTCTTTTCTTCCCTCACTCTTGCTCTCAACATCCTTTATTACACTTCCCTGTGTGCACACACCCCGGTTTCCTGCTCCTACCCCGCCTGTTTGTGTAGATATGGTGCAACAAGTGTTTTGTTTGTTTGGTTGTTTTTTTTAAGAAACTTTTAAAATTAAGGTGTGGGGTTTTTTTGTTTGTTTTTTCTCCTTTTTTGCCAATATTCTTTATAACCAAAAGTTCTATCCTTCAACATAGGCTGGCACATAAAATGTCCTTCAGAGAAACTTATACCTTCCATCACCATTTGTTCGTAATGGAGCTGAGGCCATTGGTTGCACTTATCAGTAATAAATATTTATATTATGAAGGCTCAAATTAGGAGGACGGCAGTCCTATTGTGCTGGGTGCGCTGCAAAGAAAGAAAAAGACAATCTCTTGCCTGAAGGGCAAAGAGTGACGACAGGTTCAGGGAAGATAGAATTCTCTTATGAAGTCAGAAGGCAAAAAAGAGTAGATAAATAGTCAGTTGACATCTTTATTAAGGAAAGACTGTGGCCTAAGTCCCTTCTGAGGACGGTATGAGATGGCAGCCATTTTGAAAGTGGTAAATTCTCTGACGCTTTAAGAACACTATTCTTCAGTACCTGTTGAAGGAAAAACTTCCAGTTACAAAGAAGGGAAAAAATGACTACTATTCCTAAATCCTTTTAAAAATTATACATTTCACCAGATCTACCCAAAATTTACATTACTGAACAGTTGTTAGTATAGATAGGCAGTACATGCAATTAAATCATTTTGTGGTGGCTGTGGGTGTGGAATGGTTTGGCAGATGGTGCTAAATTTCTTAAAGGACCCATTTGAAAACTTTAACTCTAACCAATTTACTAGTAAGTTCCCATACAATTTTTTTTTCTGTACAAAAAGATCCAGGCCTGGTCTACACTAGGAAATTAGATCACTTGTGACAGTGTACCCCATAAGGCTTTATGTGGGGGTGCTTATAAATGTATGTATGACATAACTGGAATATGTTTTGTGCTGCCTGTGCCGTGTAATATATCTCCGTAAAGGTTATAGTCTACTATATCTATTCATCCTATTTGTACATATATATCATTTTCTACTTGAGGTTAAGAATATGGGCTGTGTGCTTGCTTGGTTTCTAAGTAAGCTTTGTGAGGCATTTGGTCAGCTTCTTTAGGAAGGAATTCGCCAGGTTAAGTACCTGATCAGGAAACACATGGGGAACATTGCATCTTGGAATGCTCCAATCCACATAAGAAGTCTTCCTGGAGACATGCAAGATACCATGTGGACAATGGCTTCGGCCTGTAAAGACTGAGTCGTGCAGGGACATGTGACTTGCCCAGGTGACTCCAGAACTCCATCTTGGAGCTGGATTTTGCATAGGAGGGAGGAGGGGGGTCTCCACCCACAAGAGAGAGTCTATTTAAACCTGTGGGAGACCCCCTCCATTTTGTCTTCAGCTGGCTAAGGAAGGAGCCTCTCCACCCCTTCAGGATACTTGCAGGGAACAAAAGACAGTAACTACAGGGGGTGTGAGTGATTGCTGGACCCAGGCTAAAAGGAGATTAGCCTGTAAAAGGGAGCATTCTGGAACTGGTGAGGAACTTATCTGTATTTAGTTTGATTAGACATAGATTTGCGCATTTTATTTTATTTTACTTGGTGACTTACTTTGTTCTGTCTGTTACTACTTGGAACCACTTAAATCCACATCCCTGAGCAATGCAGTTAAACTGAGCTAACCTCTGGCTTAGACAGCAGTAGGTCGACGAGATCTAGCTACTGCCTCTTGGGGAGGTGGATTACCTATGCTGACAGGAGAAGTCCTCCTGTCAGCATAGGTAGTGTCTTCACTGAAATGCTATAGTATTGCCACTTGTGACAGGATCAGGCCACTGAGCTACAGGCAGGGCTGGCTCCAGCTTTTCTGCTGCCCCAAGCAGCAAAAAAAAAAAAAAGACAAGCAGTGACACTTTGGCAGCAGCTCAATCGCGGCACTTCAGCAGCGGTTCCTCCCTCTCTTCCTCTTCAGTGGCATAGCCCCAGGTTAAGCAGGTCCCTTTTCCCTGGATAAGGTAACAGGGGCAGTTCCAGAACAATCAGGAACTTGCTGGAACAAATTAAGGCAGACAGGCTAATTAGGACACCTGGAGCCAATTAAGAAGCTGCTAGAATCAATTAAGACAGGCAGGCTAATCAGGGCACCTGGTTTAAAAAGGACCTCACTTCAGTCAGTGAGGGGCGTGTGTGAGGAGTTGGGAGTAAGAGGCACAAGAAGTTGAGAGCGAGTAGACATACTGCTGGAGGACCATGAAGTACAAGCATTACCAGACATCAGGAGAAAGGTCCTGTGGTGAGGATAAAGAAGGTGTTGGGAGGAGGCCATGGGGAAATAGCCCAGGGAGTTGTAGTTGTCACATAACTGTTATAGGAGACACTATAGAAAGCTGCAATCCACAGGGCTCTGGGCTGGAACCTGGTGTAGAGGGTGGGCCTGGGTTCCCCCCATCCCCTCAACTCCCTATTTGATATAGGAGGAGTTGATCTGGATTGTGGGTCCCACCAGAGGGGAAGGTCTCTGGCCTGTCCCCCAACCCATTAGGTGGGCCAGCAGAGACTGCAGGGATTGTTCTCCTCCTTTTCCCAATGCTGGCCAGTGATGAGGTTAGCCAAGTGAATGGCAGGTTAGTGCCACTAACGGAAGGAGCCAAACTGAGGACTGCCGTGAACCTCTGAAGTGCTACAGTGTGTGATAAAGTTCCTCTTCTGCCTTGGTGGGTTCAGTGCTTTCTGGCGGATTTGCTCACCTCAAAGTGTAGACAGGCCTTAAGAGTTGAACCCACAAAGCAACTTAAGATCCTAACTTCCACTGAAGTCAGGAGCCTAAGTTGCTTTGTGGATTCCACTCTATAAGTGCTATAACTTTGGGAAGGATAAGCTATATCTCACACACTCATACCTAAAAGGCTGAATCCCTGCATTAAGTGCAAAACTCAACACTCTCAACTATGGATAAGGCTCTTTTTTTTTTGGTTTTTAATTATTTCCCAGGAATTTATTGGGTTTTATTTAAAAACTTGAAAAAACTGTGGGAAAATTGGTAAAAACTGAAAATGAAGGCCATATGGCAGTTGAAGAAGCCACACACACACATACCCCACACACAGTGGTCAGAGGTGTCTCGACTGCTGAGACCTGGCTCCCTGCCCTTCTTTATTCCCTCTGTACTGAGGAAGCGAACTAGGCCCCAGGGGGCTCTTTTCCAGCAGTGGGGCAGTACTTACAGGATGCAGCCTTCCATTCCCTGCAAGCCTGTGATCTTTGCTGCTGGGACAAGGCTCCCTATCTATCTCGTGCTCCCACTAAGCAGAGAAAGCAAATGGGGGGGGGGGGGGGGAGAAAGGGGCACACTGGAGGGCCAAAGTCCACAGAGAAATGGAAGGCTGCAGCCTGTAAATACTGACATCCTCCGCCAGACAGAGACCCTTCCTGATTCTGCCAGCCATTCAGCACAACCTATCTGCTTTCCCTGTTTAAAAAAAAAAAAAAAAAATTGCTTGGGTTCTGAAAAGGCCAACATTTGGGTGAAAATTGGTAAAACTCAAATGTTGTTTTTTCCAAAAAACAAGGAATTTTTTGGGGGGGAAATTGGTAAATGCCAATAACGAAGAGACTTAACTATGGAGTTATAACTGGTGCCACCATAAGTTATGCCTCTACAATTGAGGTTGTGAAAGGTGAGCCACATCAGCACCGTTACACTGCTCCCAGCCCAGTGCCCAGGCTTCTCTCCCACCCAACAGTCAGTATGCCAACCCCAGAGAACTACATGCAAATGTCAGAACTGCTGACATCTTCAGTATTCCCTCTGGTTGTAAAGGAGCTTCCTCCTGGTGTTGCTGAGGGTGGAGGGGAGGTACCACTCTCTGGGAATGACAGCGCGTCTGCCTATGTGGTGATCTGGAACAGATGGTGTTTTGGTCATGGCCCACGCCTGGCTCGCTAAGGGTAGGGTGACCAGACAGCAAATGTGAAAAACTGGGACAGGGATGGGGGAGGGGTAATAGGAGCTTATATAAGAAAAAGACCCTAAAATTGGGACATCTGGTCACCCCAGCTAAGGGGCATGGGAGGGCTCTGCTAGCCTCTTCCCTTTTTGTTTGGTATTGTTGGCACTTGCATCTACATGGCAATATATTCTTGTCTTTTGGGAGCAGACACTTGGCTGCCATTCCCACAACAGGGAGACACATCAAACTGTCATTTCACAAGCAAAAAAGACAGAACTCCTTTTTCCCATTGAGAACTGTTCTTAAAAGAGAGTTCCTTGACATTATAGGTCTATTGGTATATGAGGTTTACATGCATGTACCCCTAACAGTATAACTTAATTATTCATACAGGGGATTGATGTGCAGTTTGTGACCCATGAGTTAAATTTTGGATGTTTACTTTTTAAAAAATTTGTTATGCCACTTCAGCTTCCTCAGCGCTAGTTGAGTTTGTGTATATTTTACGTAACTACATATTTCTGTGCATCCTTATATCCATGTTACTAGAAATTACAGATTTCATAATACCTGGGGAAAAACTTTTTCTGGTATGACTCATATTTCCTTATAAATCTTTCCAATGCCGGTCAGTTTAAAAGGGAGTGTACAGTGGATTACACTTTGTGCATGTTACAACAGCATGCATGCTTCTCTCTCATACAAATTTACAAGTGATTCCTGGGTACCCATCTCTGGCTTTATGTCCTGGAAATTTGAATGCATACATTCAGATAGATCTATTTGCTATGGGAGGCCTAGGTACTTGGATGCTGCAGTGATGGGCATGGTATAAAAATCTAGTTTTAAAAGTCTGCTCGACTTACTCATTTGACTAATGTTAAATAGGATTTAAAGAATCTTTTGGAGAAAATGAAAGTCATTTTAATTTCTGTACCCTCTGTTCTGTGCTGAAAACAACATTTAAAATATTTTGTAAAGTGGTGCGAGAAGGACGACATTGAGCCTTAAGCTAAAATAGACTCATAGATTTAATGCCAGAAGGCACTATCATGATGATCTAGTCATAGCGCCATACAGCATAGACACACACGTTAAATGATTTATTTGAAAAGTGGATGTGGGTGTGTGAAATCATCAATGGTTGATGGTATCAACTATCAGCATGTAGTATAGTCTTTAACCAAGACTGGTTGAGTGGGACCCATCCCCTCTTTCTTTGCCAAGTTCCAGTTACTTTAACTTCATATGTTAAGGGTTTCTGCTTCATAAATATATTTAAATATTAATAACTGTTTGCATTAAAGTAACCATGTTCCCTCAAAATTTATTTTAATTGATTTCATATTCTTCTTCATAGACTTATCTGAAAAGGAGTGTTTAGGGGCTCTGGAATTACTATGCTTGTAGTTTAGCGGGTGTTTAAAACTTTGAATATTAATGTAGCCAATTTTTCTATTTTTTTCCCTCTCTTTTAAATTTCAGGTCACAGCCAAGTATGTCATCATCTTTATTACTGTGCAGTACAACGTTACCTACACCACTGGTAAGAATAAAGCAAATCCACTATCTATTTCTATATAGCGTAACAACCCAATTATAAAAAGTTTCCATTTATAAATAATAATGGTCTTATCTCTAACTCATTTCACTTGTATATCAGAGAATCTTTCTTATTTCTGTTTGTCTTGGGAATTTCTAATGTTCTCACCCTTATAACACCTAAGCTCCCAGTTCTTCACTAGTGATAAGCAATTACCACTTTGATTTTTTGGCTATAGTTAATATTGCTATTGCACCAAAGCTTGACTTGATTAGGCATGATATGCCTTCCACTTTCTTTTTATAACTTGGTGCTTTTTCATGCCAAGTAGAATATTTTGTAACTCTGAACGTGGTTTCCTAAATGTTTCCTATTTTTAATCACACATTGTCTTACGTTCTTAAATGGATTAATTTATTTTTGTCTTTAAAAGTACCAGATATTACTTCATGGATAACTATATGCTGAATAATGGTGTAAGATACTTCTCACTTTATGTCCCATCAGATACATTTATTTTAAAATGACATTATTGACTTGAAATCTAATCAATATATATTTAAAACATAAAATAACTTCAGGAACTACACCTTCCCTTGGGTTCTGTTACCAATTTTTGTAGTTGTAATCACATTTTCCTCTCTCTATATCTATGAGACACTTCACATCTTCCAACTCCTGCAACAAATGAGGCAGCAGTTCTATAGACAACAGCCTCATACACTGTACAACTCTGATTCATTCCTAGAGCACTGTCCTTTCTCTACACTCACAGAGGCAGAGGTGCTGTGGGAAAAAATAGCATATGGTCATGTAATTAAAGACTATATTATAATGTATACCCAGCAGGAGGTTGAATTAAGGTTTCATGGGCACCCTTAATTATGACACTTCGTAACTCTTCCGTACTTAATTTTGCAATCTTAACATTCCTTCAGCATAGTGTATTTTGGGTGTAATAAATAAATAAGATAATCCAACAACCCCACAACACTGAAAAAGCAGAATTTGACCCTAGTTTGTCACCAGCAAGGCTCAGACATTTACGTCCACAATACAGATGTCCACCATTCAAACTATGGGTATGTCTACACTACGGGATTACAGAATTTACAGAATTCAATTTTTGGCAACTGATTCTATAAAGTCGAGTGTATGCGGCCACACTAAGCACATTAATTCGGTGGTGTGCATCCATGTACCGAGGCTAGCATCGACTTGCAGAATGTTGCACTGTGGATAGCTATCCCATAGTTCCTGCAGTCTCCCCCGCCCGTTGAGATCCCAATGCCTGATGGGGCCGAAAACATTGTCGCGGGTGGTTCTGGGTACATCCTCCGCATCCCTCCGGGAAAGCAACGTCAGACAACCATTTTGCGCCTTTTTTCCTGGGTGAACTGTGCAGACGCCATACCACAGCAAGCATGGAGCCCATTCAGCTCAAGACAGCAGTCATGAACATTGTAAACGCCTCGCGCTTTATTGTGCAGTTTATGCTGAACCAGGACCTGAAAAACCAGGCAAGGAGGAGGCGGCTACAGCAGCGCGGCGATGAGAGTGATGAGAATTCTGTGTCCATGTCCTCTCAAACCTCGAGCCCCGGCGCTTTGGAGATCATGGTGTTAATGGGGCAGGTTATAGGCGTGGAACGCCGATTCTGGGCCCGGGAAACAAGCACAGACTGGTGGGACTGCATAGTGTTGCAGGTGTGGGACAATTCCCAGTGGCTGTGAAACTTTTACATGTATAAGGGCACTTTCATAGAACTTTATGACTTGCTTTCCCCTGCCCTGAAGTGCCAGAATACCAAGATGAGAGCAGCCCTCACAGTTGAGAAGCGAGTGGCGATAGCCCTGTGGAAGTTTGTAACACCAGACAGCTACCGGTCAGTTGGGAATCAATTTGGAGTGGGCAAATCTACTGTGGGGGCTGCGGTGATGCAAGTAGCCAAAGCAATCGCTGAGCTGCTGCTACCAAAGGTAGTGACTCTGGGAAATGTGCAGGTCATAGTGGATGGCTTTGCTGCAATGGGATTCCGTAACTGTGGTGCGGCGATAGATGGAACCCATATCCCTATCTTGGCACCGGGGCAGCCAGTACATAAACCGCAAGGGTTACTTTTCAATGATCCTGCAAGCACTGGTGGATCACAAGGGACGTTTCACCAACATCAAGGTGGGATGGCCGGGAAGGGTTCATGACATTTGCATCTTCAGGAACACTAATCTGTTTAAATGCTGCAGCAAGGGATTTACTTCCCAGACCAGAAAATAACCATTGGGGATGTTGAGATGCCTGTAGTTATCCTTGGGGACCCAGCCTACCCCTTTATGCCATGGCTCATGAAGCCATACATAGGCAGCCTGGACAGTAGTCAGGAGCTGTTCAACTACAGGCTGAGCAAGTGCAGAATGGTGGTAGAATGTGCATTTGGACATTTAAAGGGTCGCTGGCGCACGTTACTGACTCGCTCAGACCTCAGCCAAACCAATATTCCCATTGTTATTGCTGCTTGCTGTGTGCTCCACAGTCTCTGTGAGAGTAAGGGGGAGACGTTTATGGCGGGGTGGGAGGTTGAGACAAATCGCCTGGCCGCTCATTACGCACAGCCAGACACCAGGGCAATTAGACGAGCACACCAGGAAGCCCTGCGCATCAGCAAAGCTTTGAAAACCAGTTTCATGACTGGCCAGGCTACGGTGTGAAAGTTCTGTTTGTTTCTCCTTGATGAAAACCTGCCCCCCTGATTGACTCATTCACTGTAAGCAAACCACCCTCCCCCCTTCGATCACAGCTTGCTTTCAAAGGAAATAAAGTCACTATCATTTAAAAATCATGTATTCTTTATTAATTGATTATAAACATAGGGAGAGAACTGACAAGATAGCCCGGGTGGGGTTTGGGAGGAGGATAGGAGGGAAGGAAAAGGCCATTTCAAAAGTTCAAAATAATGACAGCCTTTTGCTTGGGCTGTCCACTGGGGTGGAGTGGGAGGATGCACAGAGCCCCCCCACACACATTCTTGGGCGTCTGGGTGAGGAGGTTATTAGAACATGGTGACGGGGGAGGGCGGTTATACAGGGGCTGCAGCGGCACTCTGTGTGATCCTGCTGCCGTTCCTGAAGCTCCATCAGACACCGGAGCATGTCCGTTTGATCACGCAGCAGCCCCTGCATTGCAGCCTGCCATCTCTCATCTCGAGCGTCCCTCATGGCCTCACATTCACTGGCATCTTTCCTGTACTTTGATACCGTGTCCTTCCACTCATTCAGATGAGCTCTTTCATCACGGGTCAGTTGCATGATTTCCGAGAACATGTCGTCTCGCATGCGTTTTTTTCGCCGCCTTATCTGAGATAGCCTTTGGGACAGAGGAGGGAGGCTTGAAAAATTTGCAGCTGTGGGAGGGAGGGAAAAAAGGGAGAGAAGTATTTAAAAAAATACATTTTACAGAACAATGCTTGTACTCTTTCACAGTGAACAACACTATTCAGATTACATAGCACATGTGATTTCGGTACAAGGTCGCATTTTGCATCTTAAATTGAGTGCCTGCGGCTTTGGTGTTAGAGATCACAGACGCAGGGCCGGGCAACAGAATTCAGCTTGCATGCAGCCATGGTAAGCCTTTGTCTTTCGGCTTCTGCAACCTTCATAAAAGCAGCGCCCTCCTTTCCCATACCAAGCAAAGCCCATTGAGTGCTGCCGTTTTCCTGTTAACGTGCAGCAGCAGAAACCAAACTAAACGCCCCCACCACCCATCCAATTCTGTGTGATGATCGCTTTACCCCTCCCCCCACTGCGTGGCTGGTATCAGGGAAGATCCCTGCTAGCCAAACGTGAAAAGCTCAGCACCAATGCCTGCCACACTTCCCCCCCGCCACTTGGCTAACTGCAGGGAAGGATTTCTTTTCAGCCACAGGCAAACAGCCCAGTAGGAACGGCCACCTCTGTCCCCTTCATTAAATTCCCGTATTTCAACCTGGTTACCATGAACGAGATCACTCTCCTGAGGATAACACAGCGAGATAAAGAACGGATGTTGCTTGAATGCCAGCAAACACCAGGACCATACGCTGCCAGGCTTTGTCATGCAATGATACCAGATTACTTGCTACTAGCATGGTGTGGTCAAGTGTCCTACCATGGAGGACGGAATAAGGCTGCACTGCCCAGAAACCTTCTGCAAAGGCTTTTGGAGTACCTCCAGGAGAGCTTCATGGAGGTGTCCCTGGAGGATTTCCGCTTCATCCCCAGACATGTTAACAGACTTTTCCAGTAGCTGTACTGGCTGCGAATGCATCCCAAGTCCTTAGGGCAAATTAATCATTAAAAAACGCTTGCTTTTAAACCATGTTTTATATTTACAAAGGTACACTCACCAGAGGTCCCTTCCATGGCCTCATTGTCTGGGATACCGCCTTGGGAGGGTACTTCAGTCAGGCTAAGAAAAATATCCTGGCCGTTGGCAAGAACGGAGTGCTGTGTGCTCTCCGCAAGCTTGTCCTCCTCCTCCTCATCTTCTCCGTCCACAGAATCCTCAGGCATGGCTGAGATTACCCCCTCCTCGGAATACACGGTCAGAGGTGGGGTAGTGGTGGCGGCCCCCCCTAGAATTGCATGCAGCTCAGCATAAAAGCAGCATGTCTGACCCGGAGCGACTGTTTGCCTCCTTTGTTTTTTGATAGGCTTTTCTGAGCTCCTTAACTTTCACTCGGCACTGATATGAGTCCCTATTGTGGCCTCTCTCCATCATGCCTTTGGAGATTTTTTTCAAATGTTTTGGCATTTCGTCTTTTGGAATGTAGTTCTGCTAGCACGGAATCCTCTCCCCATATAGCAATCAGTTCCAATTCCTCCCGTACGGTCGATGCTGGTGCTCTTTTTCGATTCTCGGACTGCATGGTCACCTGTGCTGATGAGCTCTGCGTGGTCACCTGTGCTCTCCATGCTGGACAAACAGGAAATTAAATTCAAAAGTTCGCGGGGCTTTTCCTGTCTACCTGGCCAGTGCATCCGAGTTCAGATTGCTGTCCAGAGCGGTCACAATGGTGCACTGTGGGATAGCTCCCGGAGGCCAATACCGTCGAATTTCGTCCACACTAACCCTAATTCGAACCGGCAATATCGATTTCGGCGCTACTCCCCTCGTTGGAGAGGAGTACAGAAATTGATTTTAATAGCCCTTTATGTCGAAGTAAATGGCTTCGTTGTGTGGATGGGTGCAGGGTTAATTTGATTTAACGCTGCTAAATTCGACCTAAACTCATAGTGTAGACCAGGCCTAACAGAGTAACTGGTAGCAGTAAGAGGCTGTTATCTCCATGTGGACCAGCCACTAGCAGTGGACGAGACACACACTTTATCAATGGGGCAAAGAGCAGAGGAACATAGAGACTCAAGTCTTGGGTTTAATTCCATATTCATAAAATCATAGGATATCAGGGTTGGAAGTGACCTCAGGAGGTCATCTAGTCCAACCCCCTACTCAAAGCAGGACCAATCCCCAACTAAATCATTTCCCCCCCCCCCACCGCCGCTTGGGGCGGCAAAAACCCTGGAGCCATCCCTGCTGTTGACTTATATCCAGCTTGTTGTCCACTGTAACCCCTAGGTCCTTTTCTGCAGAACTGCTGCCTAGCCATTCGGTCCCTAGTCTGTAGCAGTGCATGGGATTCTTCCGTCCTAAGTGCAGAGTCCTGCACTTGTCCTTGTTGAACCTCCTCAGGTTTCTTTTGGCCCAGTCATCTAATTTGTCTAGGTCCCTCTGTATCCTATCCCTACCCTCCAGCGTCTCTACCACTCCTCCCAGTTTAGTGTCATCTGCAAACTTGCTGAGGGTGCAGTCCATACCATCCTCCAGATCATTAATGAAGATATTGAACAAAACTGGCCCCAGGACCAACTCTTGGGGCACTCCGCTTGAAGCTGCCAACTAGACATGGAGCCATTGATGACTACCCGTTGAGCCCGACGATCTAGCCAGCTTTCTATTCACCTTATAGTCCATTCATCCAGCCCATACTTCTTCAACTTTCTGGCAAGAATACTGTGGGAGACCGTATCAAAAGTTTTGCTAAAGTCAAGGAATAACACGTCCACTGCTTTCCCCTCATCCACAGAGCCAGTTATCTTGTCACAGAAGGCAATTAGGTTAGTCAGGCATGCCTTGCCCTTGGTGAATCCATGCTGGCTGTTCCTGATCACTTTCCTCTCGTCTAAGTGCTTCAGAATTGATTCCTTGAGGGACCTGCTCCATGATTTTTCCAGGGACTGAGGTGAGGCTGACTAGCCTGTAGTTCACAGGATCCTCCTCCTTTCCTTTTTTAAAGATGGGCACTACATTAGCCTTTTTCCAGTCATCCGGGATATACCCTGATCGCCACGAGTTTTCAAAGATAATGGCGGATGTGATTGCAGAGCCATTGGCCAACTCCTTTAGCACCCTCGGATGTAGTGCATCCGGCTCCATGGATGTGTGCTCATCCAACTTTTCTAAATAGTCCTGAACCACTTCTTTTTCCACAGAGGGCTGGTCACCTCCTCCCCATGCTGTGCTGCCCAGTGCAGTAGTCTTGTTTGTGACCTTGTTTGTGAAAACAGGCCAAAAAAGCATTGAGTACATTGTTTACATTAGCTTATTCTGAAGGAGAGTGGTTTTTTTTAGTGGTTATAGACCTCTGTACTCCTCTTTCCACCTCCATGCTCTCATTCCCAGCCCAACATTTCTTTCTCACCCTTCTGCATTCTTAGACTTCCTCCTTTTCCTCCAAGCTGCCTGGGAGCCAGTAACAGAAGCATTGAGAGCACAGGCAAGACAGTGTTCTTTGAGTGGTTGAAGACATTTATTCCGCTCAGGTGCATGTATGCCTAGTACATCAAAGTTGGAGAATTTTGCCTACCAGTATCAGTAGGGGCAGCACTTGTGCTCCTCCCTTCATAATCCCTTTCATGGCTATATAAGGATGGTGCTGCATGACCCCCTCTCAGTTCCTTCTCACTGACCACAGCTAGAGTTGCAGCGCTTAGTGTGATCTTTCTTCACACTTGTCTTCGCAGCTCTTTGTAACTTCCTTTGTGTATATATTTATAGTTTAGTACCCTTGTAGTTTCTCCCAGTGGGATGCCCTGACTGGGGTTTAAACATTGCCCTTCTTGTGGGGCAGCTATCCTATCTCCTATTCTTGGAGAAAACTGCTGAGACATTACATTCTTTCAAGGACTTGCAGGCCATGCTATGCTTCTTGGAGATTTATAACCAAGCCAGAAAGAGACTGTGTTTTGGGAACCAACAATGGCAATATTGTCCTCACTGATATTTCCATCAGTCTTCTTACCCCATGAGGCAGAAAGATTTCCTTCAAAAGGGGCACAAATCATGGAGGAGGAAACCTCGGTCTAGTTTCAGTCAAGTGGCCTGTCCTCTTCCTTCTTCAGCTAGATTTGAGTGGCGTTTTGAGAACAGCACCACAGTTGTCAATGTTATATCCATACTCCAGATATTTAGGGATAGGCTGTCTCACTTGGGAGACAATAAATATGGACAGATGGGTCTTAAACACTGTGGGATTGGGTTATGCCATTAGTTCCTATACATTCCACCCTCCAATTCTCCTGTCCCTCTTGAGGGACCCCTATCATGAGTCACTGCTGTTACAGCAGGTACAAACCTTGTGTACTCTAGAGGCTATAGAGGAGGTTTCTTATTTTTGTGGAAAGGGGTTTTATTCCCAGTACTTCCTGATCCCCCTCAGATTCAAGGGAGGAATGAGACCTATCCTCAATCTCCGTGCTCTCCACAAACATAAGCAAGTACATGAGATTCTGCATGATTACCCTGGCTGCCATTCTTTCCACTCTGAATCACAGTGACTGATTTGCTGTTCTTAATCTCCAGGATGCTTGCTGTCATGTGACAATCTTCCCAGGCCATAGGCAGTTCCTCATATTCCTCATCACTGGCCATCACTACCATTACGCAGTTCTCTCCTTCGCTCTCCTGCCCTTCACTGATCGAGACAGTAGTTAGTGACGCCACCACAATAAGTTGAGGAGCACATCTAGTAATGTTAAAAATTCAGAGTTTGTGGTCGGGAGAAGTTTTGTCATATCAACTTGCTGGAACTTTGAGCAATCTAGAATATCTGTCAGGCTATTTGGGATCACAGCCGGAGGACAGTGATTTTTATTCTCAGATTATACCACTGCAATGTATTATGTGAACAAGCAGGCATTGTGCACACTCCAACCAGCAATAAAGTTCTGGCACCTCTGCATTGAGGAAGGTATTGTATCCAAAGTGGCGTGCTTACCAGGCACTCAGAACCAACTACCTGGTTGGTCTTTTTCAAACAGCCATGAGTGGTCCCTAAAGAACAGTATGCTGAGGTCCATTTTCTAGCAATGAGGAGCCCTTTCACAGACTTGTTTGTGACAAAGGACAACAGAAAATGGCATCAATTCTGTTCTTGAGAGGGACACAGTCCAGGGACTCTTTATCAATGCCTTTCATCAGAACTGGGAAGGGGAATGTGATGTATGCCCCCTTTCTCCCCCGTTTCCTCAGGTTATCCTCATGCTCACTTTGGATTACTCCAAACTAATTCTCATTTCTGATAGCATGGCTGAGGCAATGTTCGTTTTTTGATCTCCCCTCTCTGTTTGACCTCTCAAAACTTTCACTCAGCATCATGGCCAGGATGTTTATCCAGCATTGAGCAGTCTGCACCTTAAATGTGTGGAGGCTGCCTAGCTAGATGAAGGGAAGGAGCACTGCTCAGAGGTAGTTGGAGATGGTTTTCAAGTGAAGATGATATTCTCACACCCTATGATGGTGAGGTTTTTTTTTTTTTTTTTAAAGGGTGTTATCCTTCTTTTTCCACCTGTGAAAGAAACAGTACCATTGTGGGACCTAAATACAGTCCTGGCAGTGCTGATGGGTCCACTATTTAAGTCAGTAGAAGCATGTTCACATGCTGTCCTCTCTCAGAAAACGGCCTTCCTTGTGGTTATAACATCTGCAGGAAGAGTTAGTGACTTGCAGTTCTTAGTGGCAGATCCTCTGTATACTAAGTTCTTCAAGGACAAGGTGGTGTTTAAGACTACACACATGCTTTTTTTTTTTTTTTCTGAAGTGGTATCTCTGTTTCACTTTAATCAGGTTATTTACTTACCTATATTTTTTTCCCAAACCACGTTCAAGTGCAAAGGAGCAGCATCTACATAACTTAGATGTCAGGTGGTGCTTAGTGTTTTATTTAGCGAGAAATAAGCCATTTCGTTTATCACCTTGAATCTTTGTGTCCTATGCTGAGCGAATGAAGGGGCAACTAGTTTCCATGCAGATCATTTCCAAGGGGATTACCCTCTGTATTACCATGGTTTATGTAGTGTAGATGACACCTCTAGGCTCTACAATCATTGGAGGTTCATTGAACCAGAGCTTAGTCGACATCTGCTCCGTTGCTTAGTGATGTCTCAACAGTGGATATCTGCAGAGCTGAATGGTCTTCTGTGGATACATTTGCTAGCCATTTTGCTATCACCATGGCATCAAGATTGGATGTAAATTTTGGGAAGGCACTTCTGTGCACTAACTGTTTAAAGACTCTGAGCCCACCTTCTGCTGGAACTGCTTGTGAGTCACCTGCATGGAATACAACTCTGCAACCACTCGAAGAAGAGACAGTTGCTTACCTGTATTGTAACTGTTGCTCTTCAAGATGTGGGTGTAGATATGCATTGCATGACCCACCCTCTGCCCCTCCACATAGGAGTCTCCAGCTGGGGATTTCAGTTCAAAGGAACTGCGGGGGGTCAGAGCGGCGCTGCCGTTATGGAGCCATGAATGGGGTTATGAGGGGAGGGGGCGAGCACCATCCCTACAGGTGCTGCTAGGCAAATTTCTCTGACTTGGGTGTGCGCAGAGCTGAGTTGAATACATGTCTGCACCCACATCTTCAATGTATCGAGACACTAGAGCTTCTCAACAAAATAGTTATAAGATTTTTTTTTTTTAATTTTAGCAAAATAGCATACTTCCCTAATCTCATTCTCAGAAATCACTGTACCACTTTATCTGAAACCAGTCAGCTTCCCCCCCAGTGCCTCCTGCCTGCTGGTGGGCCCCGTGGATCAACTCCCTCCCACCACAATCTGCTGTTTCAGGGTGTGCAGGCAGGAGGCTTGGGGGCGGGGGGGGGGGAAGCAAGGACTCAGTGTGCTTAGGGGAGGAGGCAGAACTGGGTGGCAAGAGGTGGGGTGGTGGAGCAGGGATGGGAAGAGGCGGGGAAGGGTTGGAGTGGAGGCGGAGGTGGAGGCCAAGCACCCCGTGGCACTTTCAAAAGTTGGCACCTGTGCTGAAAGGACCTTACACTTGTTCTCTTCACCCTCCCTGTGCATTCAATATTTCTTTATGTAATGTTTTCATATTGTGTTTACTAAATTTGCTATTTTTACAGAGAAACAAAATATTCCCAGTCTAGGAAAAAAAAACAACTATGCTCATTATCTTTTTGGACAAAAGCCTTTATGCTTGTAATTGAATATTTCTCTAGCATTATTTTAAAATGCTAATGTGAATGTTCCATATTACAAAATTGTTATATTTTCAAATGTATTGCTGAAGAAAACCATGCTTTTAACCATGCTTAAAAGAGATATTGGATAAATTCACATTTTAAATAATCATAAAACATCCACAACCAGCTAGTGAGTCATTGTAAACAAGAGATAAATTTTTAGGAGCAAACTTCGCTTTGCACTCACATGTGTACCTAACTTATCCTTTTGAAACCTTTGCCCAAAATCACAACTTTGGCCAAGACTCTTGGCCTGTGGGTCACATCCCCCTTCATGTTATAATTCATTTCCCCCATCAGATTCAGTTTTAAGATCTCACTTTTAAAAATAAAATGCCTTTGTAGTTGTAAAGATTATCTCCAAAAGTAAATGGTACAGTTTGGCCCTCCAGCGTTTAGCGTATGACCTGAAATGGTAGCTCCGAGTGATAACAGCCCCACTATTTCAGTAGTGGTGTTGGCTTGGAAAATGACTGTTTCACTGATTGTTTGCTGTGTTGGTCCCAAGATATTAGAGAGACTAGGTAGGTAATATCTTTTATTGGACCAACTTCTGTGGAGAGAGAAAAGCTTTCAAGTTACCTGAGGAAGAGCTCTGTATAGCTTGAAAGCTTGTCTCTTTCACTAGCAGAAGGTGGTCCAATAAAAGAGATTACCTCAGCCACCTTGCTTCACTGATTAGCAGAAACCCCCAGCTAATTTGTTCATATATTATTGTTTGCAAGCAGTGATGGATATGGAATATGTAGGCCAGGGGTTCTCAAACTGGGCGTCAGGACCCCTGAGGGGGTCACAAGGTTATTACATGGAGGGTGGGGGGGTCACGAGCCGTCAGCCTCTACCTCAAACTCCACTTTGCCTCCAGCATTTATAATGGTGTTAAATATATAAAAAAATGTTTTTAATTTATAAGGGATGGTCGCACTCAGAGGCTCAGTATGTGAAAGAGGTCACCAGTACAAAAGTTTGAGAACCACTGTAGCAGATGCTCTCTTTCCCTCCCCAAAAGAAAAAAAAGCTAAATGTGCTCTGCCATAAGCAATGGGATTCTGCTTTATTCTCTCACTAAATTTACTCCTGAGGGAATTCTGTGCCAAAAAATTAAAAATTCTGTGCACAATATTTTAAAATTCTGCAAAATTCTGCATATTTTATTTGTCAAAATAACACAATATAATCACACCAGTTTCAATTATTTTTGGTCATTTATTTCAAAATACCTGTCAACAAGTATGTCTGTAACAATACAGACAACAAAAAAGATTCAGGAAATGTTTTTTGACAAATAGATTTCTTACTAGGCATATTAATACATAACTCTGAGTAATAATTCATTTAAACTACAATACAGTACCATATTTCCTGCACCCCTCAGAAGTAGTGCAAAGACTTGGGGGAGTTGGGGGTAATGGAGGAGCTGAGGGAGAGAGAAGTGAATTGCTGGGAAGGAGCCTGGCTGTGAACTTGGAGGGTTGTTGGCTATTGGTGGGGAAAGTATGGAACAGGTTTTTAAATTTCAGTGGCTATGTAAGATGCCCTTTTTAGAGAGAGGGTAAATTAGTTACTTATAATTGATCCGTGAAGCTGAGCTACGTAGATCCATTTATTGACGGTAATATCCTTTCTCCATACAGCTACGCTTCTTGAGATGGAATTCTGCTGGGTCTCTATATTTTCTATTGTTTAGGCCAGAAAGAACTGATAGAGGCTGACGCAGAATGGTACTACCCACAGCATTTCCCTTCCAATCTTACAGTTATAGTTTTGTTTGTATTTTGGGTGGGGAATACTCCAAATTATTTGAGGGGGGGGGGTCAGAATTCATTTGCCAAAGACGCAAGAATTTGGATACATAGGATACTATGTGCCAGAGAACAAGTAGGTAAGGTATTTATCCTTTCTCTGTTGCATAGAATGTTTCATAAGTAAATGCGTTCTATTCAAATAGATATTTTTATAGTAATTAAAACTTTGTTTTCAGATGACAAGAGTGAACCCATTCATTTCTATGAATATGGTCCAAAAGACATTGCCACCATCTTCTTCTACATGCTTCTAGCCATTATTCTGCATGCTGTGATTCAAGAATACATACTAGATGTAAGTTAACAATGGGGATGTAATTTACTTATGTAAATTTTTTATTTATTTAGGCTGTTTGTTACATGTTTCTTCTGCTTGTCTCATATAAGATAACACCAGCACTTGTATAAGTCATGTTGCAAAATAAAATAAAATCAAATGTAGGTATATTTACACATCACATGCTGGTGGTTCTTTTGTCATTCAATATAAATATTATTAGACTCTGGAAATGTGTCTATATAACAATATATTTAATGAAGTAATATTTAATCATAGTTTCTCTGACTCTTCTAGTATTCTCCATTAATAAGTGGATGGAAAAAACAGTAGTGTGCCCACTACATCAAACCTTCATGTGTCCCTAAAGTTTTAAATTGGAAGTCAGTTGAAAAAATATTTAAATAAAACAAAAAAATTGCTGTTCCCCCTTCCTCCATTGTGGCTTTATTGGAAATGTTTTGATTTAATATGAATTAGTAGCTAAATGTACTTTCCACTCTTTCTTTTATCTACAGGTAGTTTTTTTTTTTTAAAGCAGATATTAAGAATTTCTTTAACTAGTGAATTTTTTCACTTTTTTCCATGCAATTTTTTTTTAACCTTAGTCTTTAACAGTGACCATTGACATTCCCCTGGAACCGCCGTAAATCTACAGAGTTAGGTTCTGACTGTAAACTTCTGGGCTTTTATTTTTTGCCTCTTTGTCAAATAACTTCTCAAATTTGTGACTTGCTTAAGGTTCCAGTATTTTCACTGTTGTATATGCATGCTAGAGCTCCATTACCTGGAAATATGAATACAAAGGGCCTGGTTAATCCAGCCTTAGGATGACACCTGCAGCATCAGACCCTAACTAAGTAATAAGGCTCTGATCCTGGGAAAAAAAAACATGACTAAATTTAAATACATGAGCACGTCTCATATTGGTTTCAGTATGACTTCTCACACAAGTAAAGTTAAGCATGCATGTAATATTTTTCAGGATCAGAGCCTAACGTGAGGAATGGAAGATCTTGGAGGTAACGACTACTTAATTGAGGGCTAAGTGCCAAGTAGCTTGGTTTTTTTTTTTTTTTCTCTACCAATAATGATTAAAATAAAATGTTGATCTGTTTTTATATCCCCAAATGTGTTTCTTGTTTTCAGAAAATTAATAGACGTCTCCATTTGTCAAAAACGAAGCACAGCAAATTCAATGAATCGGGGCAGTTAGCATTTTTCTATTTGTTTTCATTTGCCTGGGGAGCAAGTATTTTGACTGCAGTAAGTAAGTCAAATCGCTATCTGTATTTGTTTTAAAAATACACATCTAAAATATTATGAAAGTTCTTAAATGACAACTTTTTTTTCCAGGAAGAATTCATGACAAACCCTACCTTGTTATGGAAAGACTATCCCCATTCTCACATGTTGTAAGTGTTTAATTCTCTTTTTCTAGGTGTTTGACAGTTGGCTACCAGAACTTTGTATTGGTAATCAAAACAGTGTAGACAGTTTTCATTTGTATTAGTGACCAATAGCTGAAAATCCTTGGGGGGGAGGGGTGAGAGAGAGAGAGAGAGAGAATATTTAGGCTCCCATCCTGTTAATGCTTGCACCAGTTTAACTTCACCATGTGAGTAGCCACACAGAGTTCAATGAGTGTAAAGTTAAGCATATGCAGAAGTGTTTAGAGGATTATTGCCTGACTAAGTATTACTAAACCTGCCTGTCTTCCACTGAAGGAACTTGGTGGGTAGGTGGGTGTTCCTCCACTCCCCAAACAAAAACAAAAAAATGGTCCAACAGGAAGGGAATTTGTAAACACTTATTCAAGAAATTACTTCTTGACTTTATAGTAGCTGATAAAGCAGTTTCTGTTTGCAATTCCTTTTATATATAGTATAGCATATTATAGGTCAGCATTTCTTATTGTGAGGGAGTGAGGTAAAATAGTGTATCCTTTAAAAACCTAAATACTTAACATCCTAAACTTCTTCCCTTCTAAATTGTTGTTTAGTTTTCAGGTAAAATTCTTCTATGTCTGCCAGATTGCTTATTGGCTTCATGCACTCCCAGAATTGTACTTTCAAAAGATTCGAAAGGTATGAATTGAAACCTTCGCTACTTTATTTTAAAAATAAATTTTGAATTGCTTGATTTGTTTGGTAATGCAATCTTGGTGGGAAACTTACATGGGGTGCATACTTCAAATAGAATTCCTTTGCCTTACAGAGAGAAGTACAGCAGTGAGGAAGATAAGGAAAGTTGACACATTTCAGTATGGTGGGTTTTAAAGTAGGTTAGCTAAAATTTTAACTTTAAGTATTCTCTTAATTTTAGGAAGATATACCAAGACAGCTATACTATATCTGCCTTTACATTGCTCACATATCTGGTGCCTATGTACTGAAGTAAGTATTTCTAAATGGTAACTAATTGAAAAGTTTTTTACTTCATTATTCCAATTATCAATTTTTTTTTTTACTATTTTTCATGTGGCTCTGTGTATTCCCATTTATGGGTACTGTGCCACCTTGTGGTGCTTTACAGTAAAACCTTCTAATAGCAGCATCCGTTAGATCGCTCTCGTGACCTTTCCCACTTCCCTCAGCATCAGGACATATTAAGCCAAGGCTATATAGGGGTGGAGCGACCTCACCACCTCAGATCCTTCCACATGCCTGGATAGATGCAAAGCATTCTGGTCTTTTTGGAACCAGAGCCTTTTTTTTGAGGTAGTTAGTGTTAGTTGTTGGTATGTAATTAGTTAGCAATTACATTCTTGTAATTCTTCTTTCCAGTTCTGCATTATGGCAGAATTGAAGAAACAGAAGAACCTGGGTTTCAAAAGGTGCATTTCCTACCTGGCTGTCTTCCTAGCATCTGATGACTATGTTCAGGGCCTCAAGTGCCTGGGAGAAACTCATTCTTTTTCTAGGTGTTTGATTTGCTGGACCTTTTAGTCCCAGAGCTTTGCTTACAGCTCCTCCTTCTCAAGGAAGCTCTCAAGGCCAGACCCTCTGGATCTGAACAGTCCTCAGATCCAAGGTCTAAGAGGCCAGTCTTGGTTTCCAGCAGTTCCAAAGGACTGAAGGGCTCCAAGAATCCACACCCTATGTTGGGGCTGGATGCCCCCTAAGTCAAGCTCTCAAGGCTACATATGTTTGAACCAAGGGCCGTGCACTTGGCTCCAGCTGCCCTGACTCTGGTGGAGCAGTCGAGAGAGAATTTGGCCACCATCACTGGTGCTGTACTTCATGATTTGCAATTGTCTGATCCTGTCGAATTCCTGTGCTACAGGGCCAGGATCAGATTCAGTGTTCACTTTTGGCTCCAGGAATATGGATTTCATTGGTGTGTCCTAAGTGGGGCATCTGGCAGTCCAGATTTGGCCCACAGGCTGCCTATTGACTACCTTGGTATGCCATGCATTTCAAATAACTGCCCTGCGATCTCTCCTACTTCTCCCTCTTTAGGGACCCCCGCCTCTCATGAGGCAATTCTTCTTGAAGTGGAAAAGTTGCTTCTGTTAGGAGCAGTCGAGGGCTTTCATTCCTTTTATTTTTTGAGCAAATAAGGATGTGGGGGGTTAATTGGATACTAGATTAAGGGACTTGAATAAGTATGCTCAGAGGCTTTATTTCCAAGTGTTGACTTTGGCCTCCATAAATCCCTTCACTGTTGCTCATGGATTGGTTCATGTAAGGGGTTGGACTCACCCCTGCGGCGCCCCCTACTGGTTGCTTGGGGAATCAGCTCGTCCAGTGTCTGGAGCGCCCTCTACAGGCCGGTGATCCACCGTGTCCCCCTACTGGCTCCTCTGTCCCTCCCTGGACCCCGGTGTCCCTTGCTCTGGGTGCTGCCTCCTGGCAGTATCCACACACGCTAGGTCTCCCCTCCCAGGGGAACCCCTACCCACTAACCCCACCTCGCCTCAGTGTAAGGCCACTGCCAGTCACCAATTAGCCCCCACTCCCTGGGGCAGACTGCAGTATAGGCCACTCATCACAGGCAAGGGTGGGTTTGGACCTGCTGCCTCAGTCTAGCCATGGGCTGCCCTCTGCAACCCCCAGTACCCCTTGGCCTTCTCCTAGGCCGCAGCCTGGGGCTTTTCAGGTTGGAGCTCCTCAGCCTTTCCCCAGCCCTGCTCCACTCAGGTACCCTGTCTCTGCTTCCTGCAGTCAGGCCCTTCTCTATCTGAAGGCAGAGAGAGACTCTGAGCTCCTGGCTCCCAGCCTCTTTATACAGGCCAGCTGGGTTCTGATTGGGGCATGGCCCAGGTGCAGCTACTTCCCCAATGAGCCCAGTAGCTGCTTCCCTGCCCCAGCCTTCTCCCAGGGCTGTTCCAAACCCCTCAGGACAGGAGCGGGTGTCCACCCCGCTACAGTTCACAACTCTCTATCTAAAGGATGTATATTTTAATATTTCTGTTAATCACCATCATTCCAAGTACCTTTGATTTATAGTGGCTGGGAATCATTTCCAGTACAAGATGCTTCCATTTGGCCTCTCCATGATGCCCAAGGTTTTTACAAAATACCTCTTTGTGGTAGGGACTCATCTGAGCAATCGGGGTATTTTCACTATCCCTATCTGGATAACTGGCTACTGAGGGGCATTGTGCATGAGGACCTGTTAAGCCATATTGTCTTCACAATCAATCTCTTTTCAAATCTCAGGCTACTTTTCTACTGCCAAAGTCAATTCTCTGCCCCTTTAAAAGGATTCCCTTTATAGGGTCCACAGTGCATTCTGTGGAAGGGGGAGCTTTTCTCCCAGAGGACATATTTCTCAAAATGAGCAAGCATATGTAAAAGATTTGACAGTGTTCCTCTCGGAGAATGAAATTCTTCTTGGGTCTTTTGGTCTTTATGGCAGCCACTACATTTTGTGACTCCATTTGCTTGTCTGATAATGAGACTGTTCATTATTGGATATCTCATGTCTACAGACCAAGCCAGAACAGCCTTCAGATGTTGATCACCATGCCTCGGAACGTTATAGTCTCTCTCTAGAATGGTGGTCAGTCAGGGCGAATCTGCTCAGAGATGTACAGTTCAGTGCTCCAGTCATCCCTGACAGTAACTTCAGTTGCATCAAACAAAAGTTGGGGGGAGCCTCTCCATTTGACAGTTCAAGGGCACTGATCTGTGCAGGAGAGACCCCTGTGTAACACACACCCTGCTTGGTGTGGTGTTCTGTCCCATCTAGTGCCACCGAGACCACCAATATTTTGTATATCATCTAGATTGGTTATGTCTTATACCAAGAATGATAAGGGGTATATGATTTCTTCCCAAACTATTTCTTGGTGGATTAAGCAATGCATTACTGAATGCTACATACTGGCAAAAATTCTTGTATCTGCTGCAATTAGACCACTAGACGGGTGTGGCTACCTCCTTTTGCTTGTTTTAGGTAGGTGTCTGTTGCTGAAACTTGCAAACTACAATCTGGACTTTGATGCAAACTTTCACTAAGCACTATGCTCTGGATTTGGCTTCTAAGGCAAATGCTGGATTTGGCAAAGCAGTGCTTGTCTCTATTCAACTAGGACTCTGGGTCCACCGCTAGGTTAGTCTCCGCACTGCTTATCAGTCTGTTCCATAAGTGGGAATATGCAGAGCCACTCAAAGAAAAAATGAAGGTTATTTACTTGTAATCAAGGTTCTTCAAAAGAGCTCTGCCTATTCACATTTCCTGTTGTCTTCCCCTCTCTGTCAGAATATTTGTTTATTCTGTGTCTCTGGCTTTGTGGTAGAAGGAATTGAGATGATGAGGGTGCTCTATCCCTTATCTCTTTCTTGGATATGTTGTGATGCTGAGGAGGGGGGTAGGAGTAGGAGTGGGAGCATTCAAGCTGGCACTGCTAGAAGAAGGTTTTACGATAAGACAGCACAATACCCACAAGTGTGAATATATAGGGCCATCTTGAAAAATCTCTGTTACAAATAAATAACCTTCATTTTCCGTTACAGCCTTCAACGTCTGGGGCTAATTTTGCTGGTACCTCACTATCTAGTGGAGCTCATTTTTCATGCCTCACGTCTTTTCTACTTCAGTGATGAAAACAAGCAGAAAGGGTAAATTTTGCATGTACTATCTTACTTTTATTTTACTACCTCTGCGTTTAATTTTCAGAGCTCTATTGCAATTTCTATTGGCATAAATGTGTTTGTGTGCACGTAATATAAAAAGCAAATGTTTGGACATCACACATCCTAAGCTATATCTGTGATCCCAATATTACTATTTGATTGGCGTTCCATGAGAGCTCTAGTGTCATTATGTAGAATCAAGGAAACTGATCTGTCACTTCATGATCGTAATAATTTTTCAAGTAATATTTGTTAAAATCATGTCCTGGGTACATGTTAGCCATCTCTGTTGTAAATGCCTACCTGCTCCAATATATTTTTAACTGCAAATATATTTATGGAGATCTATATTTTAAAAACAAGTGCACCTTAGAATAAAAGTAATATGGACACTAAAATCATTACACCTCTCTCAGAATCTATTTGTGTTTTTGAACTTTGTTCATTATTGTAAACCAATACAAAATAACTGACAGAATTATACCAGTATTTTATAGTAATAAATGCACAAACAATCTAAACAATGTGCATTACTTTTATAATAGGAAAAAAATCAGTCTATGCATTATCAGTTTTATATTCTGCCCCTTCTTTGCAAGGGATGGACAGGAAGAGAAAGTAAAATACTTATAATTTGTGGAAGGCAACCGTTTCGAACAGCATATAAAGTAAAATTGTTTATTCTATATCTTGAGTGAATTGCTCACTTATTTTGAGATGTAGAGTTATAAGGACAATTGCATCGAAGCTGGGAAGGGGAAAGACAAGAGGACTGGTTTGTAGAATGAGGGTAGAGGAAGTGAACTTTGTGTGTGAGCAAAGGGGAGGAAGATGAAACTTACAAGAAAGAAGTATGTAACTAAGAAGAGGGGTGTTCTGCATCAATCTGAACACTTTACTCAAATCTCAACCTTCATGTCTGTTCACAATTCTGCTCCTCTTTTCCACTCCTGTCTCTTGTAATTTCTCCCTCCACACTCCCAGCTGTACAAGACTTGACTGCCCATTCATGTGAGACTTCTACAAATGTTATCTTGCTTTCTTCCACACAGCCTCTTATGCATACACTGTCCTCTTTGAAATAATCTGTAAGACTACTACCCTCTTCTCCATATCTCTTCCCAAGACCTGTTTCTGTTTCAACTCCTAACACCAGCATTTAAATAATTAGGCTGAAGGTAATTTGGAGAAAGTCAGTATTTATTAATGCAAATAAAGTAAAAAGAAACAAACAACTCTCTTTTTCCCTATTTTTTTTATATGTTGTTCATCTTAGGCCATAAGCTCTCTAGCCCAGGGACCCTATCTACTTTTATTTGTGTAGCACCCAATGTAACAGGACTGCAATACTGATAAGGACATCTGGCCACTACTATAATACAAAGAATATGTTGTACTCCCCCTTCTGTCTGATTAAACAATGTGTTCTTTAGGATAGGGACAGTCTTCCTCTGATTAGGAAATACTTATCATTCTTTGGGTGCTACCATAATCTTAAATAATAATAAGGAATGGAAACCTATCTCCTTAAAAGATGAGTTAGAGAAGCATTTTGAGTGTTTTAGGAGAACTAAAATATTGCTGTTTATTATAATCTTGAACAATAAACCCCCATCAAGAGCCATTTCTCCACATGGGCTTCCAGGCTATTAGTGACTTCATATTTAAGGTTATAAATTTCCACTCTCATAGCTTTCCAAAAACCTTGGCTTATTTTTCTAGGAGAAAAAAACCCTAACAACTTCTGCTTGAACTGTCACAGGCTGAGTATAGGAATGTTGGGTATTTTTCTTTTTAAGTTTGAGATTAATTTAACAAGCTGTGTTTTGAATTGAGATTCTGAATGCACTTTTCATTTTGAAAATAGTTCTAGTTTTTGTCCAATAATTAAGTAGCATGAAAAACTTCTGTACTGCTAAAATCTTTAATGAGAACTGCTTTCTATAGTTTATGTTGTCGTGGTATTCTCCTAGATTAAGTGTAACCATCTCAGTAGGCCACCTCCTGTTCAACTGGTTAGAAACCAAAGCTTTTGCTCTCCAAATTGGTAATAGGTGAATTTCTCCCTTACTGACTTCTGTGAGAGATCTGATCAATCCTCACTGAGACAGTAGCATTCAGAATGTAAATCAGTCAGTAATCTCTACTTACCTCCCAAAATTGCTACATGCTGGAGAAGCTTAAATTCTTGGTCCTGGCTACTGGGATGGATGTGGGACAAGGAATGGTAGTGTGTTTTTGTTTTTGTTTTTTTCCTTTGGGCACACCTCTCAGATTCCAGCCGTTGGCTTCAACAGTGTCTCTAGTGATGGCTATATTGAGGACCTCCAGTATATAGGATGAGGATTGGTGAGGAGATATGGAGGAAGATTTAAAGTTTAGTTAGTTATCTAACTTTTTTTATTTTAATTGTGTTTTAACTGAAATATGCTAATGTTTTAAAATAATGGAGATCTTATCTTACAGCCAACTAAAAATTAAAAAGAAAAATAGTTGGGAAATTCATAATAGATGCTTGTAACTTTTCATTGTCCTTTTCAGTATTTATCCACCAAATTTTTTGTTCTCTGCAAGCTTGGATATTAAAATGATATCACTTTTCTCTAAGTTACCTACAAAGTAGAAAGGTAGTGCTTCAGTACTGATCCCATTAGCTTGCAATTTCATATTTCCTCTTCCCCGCCTCCCGCCGCTATCTTCCTAACCTGTACGCTGCTTGCTGTAATAATCTGCCTTTGTCCTCCCAACCACTTATTTTTTATCCATTTAATCTCTGTATTATTGGTCTAGTCATCTCTATGGTTTTATAATGTCCTTGCTATCTTACATATAATTTACAGCATGAATATCAATCTGACATGTACTTTCTGCCTTTACCCTGTTTCTGGGTCAGGGAAATTCACAATGAACTTAGCACCCAGATTTGGCATTCCATGTGGCAATACATTTAATTGCTATTATATACCCCAAATTTGGAAATTTCTAAGCATGCTTTTGAAAATAAAATTTAACTTCTATATTGGAAAAAAAAAGTTTTATTTGAGGTATAATTGAGTGTATATGGACGGGGGGACAGAATTCACTGATGTGGGTGGAGAACTAGATCTAATATTCCTGTAACTGTTGTTCATCTCAATATACCTTTCCTTGTTATCTTCAATTTCAGTGCTCAAGGAAGCTTAATAGAACTTGTACAGTTAACCAAGTTGAAAAGTGGTGGACGAAGGGAGAAGACACATTAATTTTATTATTTCCTTTTCAGATTTACCCTTTGGGCTTTACTGTTTGTAATGGCTCGTCTTTTGACCCTAACCTTATCTGTGCTCACATTTGGATTTGGTTTGGCAAGAGTAGAGAATCCAGGTTTTTCCATAGCAGACGGAAACTTCAATGTACTCACTGTGAGGTATAAAAAAGCTAGTAGACATTCATGTTTGAGTAAAGTGACGCTTTCAGACTGCCTTTAATATACCTATCCAAGATGGTAGAGCTTTTGATGAAGAATTTTCCTGGGTGGCTTTTTTCCCAGGATTTTGGGGTGGAAGAATTTTTTGTTGTCTTTTTTTTTTTTTTTTTTCTTCTCCACAAAGCAGGGACTGCTATTACAAAATACATGCTAAACATAAGAAATCTCTTTGTTTTTCTTTATCCGTGTTTTTATAATTGAATTAATATGACTGCTGTGCAAAAGATCCTGCATAACATCGCGTGAGCTTTTGTTTTAAACTTTCCCTGTGGCCATTATGACCATACTGTAATTTTGAGATATCAATGCCTTCATTTTTGATCAACAACTCTTTAGGAAAACCCAAGCAATCTTCTAACATGTTCATTCTTGCTTGCTCATTTTTGAAGTCACATTAATTTTTCACCAGGAGCTCCGCTGTTTAACCTGCATTTCAACAATCTGTTCATTCAGTAGGTGGAAGGGAAATTTAATTTGCTTTGTCATCACTAAATCTCATTCTTAGATCACTTGGCAGAGATGGCTGCAACTGTACAATTTGGTACTAGCTACTGAAGGCTATCTGTTATATTTCCTTGATAAGCCTGGATACTTCCCCTGGTGTACTTACCTGTAGCTCCCATTTATTTAATGCAGACTATATGCCCTGTCTTAGATGTGCTCCTTGGCCACATCTGGTTTCCATCAGCGTGAGAGGTTTAAGTTCTTGTTCGAGTGCTTGCTCATGTCCATTCAACTTAGGTGTGTGTGCTCGCCACACGCACCAGTGCCAGAAGTTTTTCCTTCAGCGGTATCCGTAGGGGACTGGCTCTGGCGCCCTCTGGAGTGGTGCGCACGCGGTATATAGTGCGCTGCCAGTTCCCCCCACTCTCAGTTCATTCTTGCCGCCAGTGACGGTGCTGGAACTGTTGCTGCTTCAGCCAGTGCTGTTGCTGCTCGTTCGTATGAACTAGTTATCTCTTGTATTCTAGTGCATATAGTTTTCTGTTAGTGTTTATAAATTCCTTAGCTATAGTTAGAGACTTCGTAGGTCCCAAATGGGACTTTGCCTCAGGATGGGGCATGCCCTGGTCCCCATGCTTAAAGCCTGTGATCGCTGCAAGAGGCCCATGCCTGTTAGTGATCCACACAGCAATTGTCTGCGTTGCTTGGGCAAAGGGCACATTAGTGAGAAGTGCAAAATTTGCAAGTCCTTCGAGCAAAGGACTAAGGAGGAGAGCGATATTTGTTTAAGAGCGCTCCTTATGGAGTCGGCCCTCACCCCAGCACCAGAGCAACACTCCAACTAGGTGCTGAGTACAGTGACCTTGGTACGCAGCGCCCCAATGGGACCATCCACTGGCCGGCACCAGTCCCCATCCGTGGCTCCAGGGGGCGCTGGAGCTGGTCCCCTATGGATACTGCTGAGGGAAAAACTTCTGGCACAGGTGCATGTGGCGAGCACACACACCTAAGTTGAATGGACATGAGCAACACATCTCAAAAATGATTAGGGGTCTGGAACACATGACTTATGAGGAGAGGCTGAGGGAACTGGGATTGTTTAGTCTCCAGAAGAGAAGAATGAGGGGGGATTTGATAGCAGCCTTCAACTACCTGAAGGGGGGTTCCAAAGAGGATGGAGCTCGGCTGTTCTCAGTGATGGCAGATGACAGAACAAGGAACAATGGTCTCAAGTTGCAGTCGGGGAGGTCCAGGTTGGATATTAGGAAACACTATTTCACTAGGAGGGTGGTGAAGCACTGGAATGCGTTACCTAGGGAGGTGGTGGAGTCTCCTTCCTTGGAGGTTTTTAAGGCCTGGCTTGACAAAGCCCTGGCTGGGATGATTTAGTTGGGAATTGGTCCTGCTTTGAGCAGGGGGTTGGACTAGATGACCTCTTGAGGTCCCTTCCAACCCTGATATTCTATGATTCTATGATTCAAAGAACACCAGTTATGGAAAAGGTAACTGTCTTTTCTAAGAGTGATCAGCAACTTTTTAAAATGGACATTTGATGCTGCTTTGCTCTGTAACAATGTATAGTTGAAACTTTTATCTAACTTCTTATTTTAATCTGAAATCTTTTAGGATTAGTTGCTTGGCTGCAATTTGTCTAACACAGGCCTGGATGATGTGGAAATTTATAAATTTCCAGCTAAAGAAATGGAGAGAGCACATCCAGAACCAGATTCCTAAGAAAAAAATAACTTGCACAAAGAGCAAATCAACAAAAAAAGAACCAAATAGAGGTCAGTAGGGTTTTTTTTTAGTCACTTCAGATAAAAATAAATATTTGTATGCTCGATTTGTTCTTGAAATCTTTTTGTATTTTCCTTGTATCAGTTCCCAAGGCAGCTAATGTGTGGTCCATTTCTTATTGTATGGTGAAAATAGATGTCATTTTTAGCTTCCTCAAAGTTAGAAAATAGTCTGCATCAAAACATATTTACTCATGGTATGCTGTATTGCATGTTGCTAACTCAAGCCAGCAGAGAGAGAATACTGCACTATAATAAAAACCAAAATTAACAAAAGCCCACAGAGCTAATGCTCTTTCTAGAGTTGATGTCCTTTACAGAACTCTGCACAGATACAGACTCCACAATTTCTGCATATTACTAGGTTGAAAAGTTTTAAAAAAATTATCTTAAAATTGTAATAGCACTTTAGAATTCATCTTTTTGAATGCTTAAAAAAAAACTGTATGTTGTCTATTTTATTCTGATTAGTGAGGCTTTTAAGGTGGCCACTTTTTCTTGATGACCATAAATTCTATTTTTATTGAATTTTAGGTAATTAACAAATTGTTGTCACTTACTCTTCTAAATTCTACACCAGATCTTTCTATAGTGACAATTGGACCCTTTATTTAAAAAACAAACAAACGAAAAAACCCAAAAAACCTACTACTGTGAAATTAAATTGTAATCACTGGGAGATCTGTAATGAACAAAGATTCCCTATTGTATCGCATAGGCAAGATTTGGAAGAAAATTACATCTACTAATAGGAGGACTAACCCTATTTGGCAGAAGTAGACTGGGAGTCTTCACCCATAAGATCCAGTACAGTGCTCTGATGAGAAGCCTATTACCAGTTGCTGGAATTTCTACCAGGATGCTGTCCCTGGACCCCTTTTGGGAGCTCCCTTGTTTGTATCTTTCTGTACCTAAGGGGCTGTGGTACTTCAGATTTAGATACACTACTAAGCACATAATCCAGTGCCCCTGGAAGTCGATGGAAATACTCCCATTGATCTTAATGGGTGTTGGAGAAGCAGCTTTTACTCTCCACTACCTTTCAGAGCCTTCAAACTGCTGTAAAAGAAGTGTGTCTGCTTCTCTACTCCTCCTCCAGCCTTGTGGATCCTTCTCTTTTTCTCCTATGGATAACTTCACTGCTGCTCTTCATTGTTTTTCCATACAGAAGCATGAAATTGACACTATTCTTGAGCTTCACAGCTGCCCACAGTATTCTAAATAGCAGCAGTGAAACTATAATCCTGTGGACTTCACACTGTGCTGCGGGTGGGAAAATCAATGACCAGGAGAGGTTGAATGTCTGTAGGTGCAGGAGGATGACACTGCATTGGTTTACACTTACCCGTACAATTATAAATTCGAGAAATGTGTGTGTGTGTGTGGGGGGGGGGGGGGGGTGTTTTGGTTTGTTTAAATCTTAGATGCTGCTGAAGCTGATGGTAGTGGTCTCCTAAATCCCCAGGCCAAGCTTCCCACTTACTTAGAGTGAGTGGATTTTTCAAGCCCTAAATAGAGGGATCCAGGCTAGGTTGAAGTTAATGCATACAGATTGATTCGCAGTGACTGCACAAGATTTTAATATTAGGGGACAAATATCGTAGGTTACCATAGACTTTTATTGTGTTAGCATTGATAATTCAGACACAACTATAGTAAAACAAAATCTTCAGGTTCCATCCTCCACTGGCAAAAGGAATGATAGGGAGAGTTAGGAGGTAAGTATTCTATAAGTCCTTCAAAACATTACCTTGTTCCACCTCTCTACTGGAAGGCCCCAGAGCTTTGCCTACATTAAGTGCTGAATATTGTCATCTGACATTTTTAGGTTTGCATATTAACTTTTTGTTTTTCATTCTGCAGAGACAAATAGCGTATTACCTGTACTTTTAGCTTTCCCTGTTTTAAAATTTCAGCTAACTTTGTCAATGGAGCAGTAAAATTAGAAGATGGAGCATCACCCAGAACAAGAAAATCAAAAGCATTATGAGATGGAAGCTAAAATCAGAAGACAACATATTGACAGAAGACTGTGATTAAAAAATATAATCTGTCACTGCAGAATCATAGGCTATTTGTCTGTCTTGTTATGATTTAAATGAACACTATCAAGTTAAAATATATTTTAAACAATTTTTTTTATTAATACATAACTTACTATGAAATCTGGTCACTTTTAATCTATTTACTTTACAATTAGTATTTACCTCTTTCAGTTTCACTCAATTTGGACAAGAAAATAGACAAATCACTTGCACTTTCTGGCTCTTAGCACAATTCTGCAATGTTTGAGTGACAGAGGTTTCAGGGGAATATTTCAATCTAAACAATCTGTTTATTTGGAATTTTAAAAAAAGTTGGAAACATTTTCATTAATATTATGGTTTAGAAAACCAGTGGTTTTACAAAACCTAAATTCTGGGCCAAAAATATCTGACTGTGTATGTTTAACTTTAAACTTTTGCACAACAGACTTCTTTTTATCACATTCTGATATTGAAGTAAGAGATAGTACAGTATGTCTGAAATACATGTTAGCATGGCAAAAAAAAAAAGAGTAAATGACATCTATTTCCCTTCAAAGATTATATAAAACTTGATTTATAGAACATGCTCATCAAATTCTGACTTAATATACCTAACTTCCTCTTAGGTGATGGTGATATTTTAGTTAGACACACAGATTATTGGATGCAGTCCCCTTGCAGAATTGCCAGTGTACATAGGGAGTTTTGAAATAGATTGTAATGTCTTGTTTGGAAACAAGTTGCCAATTAAACATCTTGGTGCCATTGAAATAAGTGGCAAAGATGTCATAGATTTTAGTGAGACCAGCATTTTACCCCATGGCCAAATCTTGTGAAAATTTACCCCTGGTAATTTTTCTTTAATTTTGGCACTGACCTGTTTGAAAGTTACACATGGCTTTTTCATAAAGACTATGAAATTGAGTTCAGAAAATCTATTTTCTGTAGCTGCAATTTTTTTTTAAAGGTGCTAAGATTTTTAATTACCTGCGTTAGGCAGCCACTTATTTTGGTTTCAAATTCAGATTTAAGTTTTTATATCTCCATGAAGCTATGAAGATGCTCATTACTTAAATACTATTTTAGATATGATTCATTTTTAAATTTGTAGACCATTTCAGTATGTCTTTTCAAAAGTAATAAGGTCTGATGCTGGTATAATTAAGTGGTCTAGTAAACACTGCATTATAGGCTTCTTATCCCCAACCAGTGGCATCAGTTTTGCATGGCTTCTTGTACTACTTGCCATCCTTTCAGCCAATTGGATCCTATTTCTCCGGCACACAAAATTCTGTTCAGAAAACAGTTAATTTATGCAGTAGAGCTGACTTTATAATATATGCCTTGGGTGCATAAAACACTAGAGAGGTGCATTAAATTGCATTGTCACATGTTCTGAAGTGTCTGTGGTTACGATTTAGGAAGAAGGTTTACGATTTCTTACGTGTTCATGCCACAAAATATATTTACAACTTTCTTGAAAGAAGTTATTTAAAATTTATCCATATGTAGGTTTTTCTTTAATACTGTTTCTCCCTTCCATCCCTCCCTCTCTTCCTCCCTCCCTGCACTGGCTACCCAGGTTCTATCTTATGTTTCTTGAAGCAGTGCAGTCTTTTTTAGTGAAGTGAAGAAGAATCTAGTAGGACTGAGGGGCCACTTGTAAAAAGTTCAGCTGCATTTATCCAATTTCTCCCTCTAGAAACTGGCTATTGACCACCTATTCATTTCAGATAGACCCATGTATTCACATACAGTAGAAACAGTTTTTGGCGTGTTCACCTAAGCTACACTTGATTAAACAGTATTTGGCACTTATGTTCAAAGCACCTTACAAGCATAAATCCTCATAACCCTCCAGAAAGGTAGGTAAGTAGCAGTGTTCTCAGTATATAAGAAACTGACAGATTAAGTGACTTGTCCAAGGACACACTGAGGATCACTGCCTCCGGGAGTAGAAATCAGGATTCCTAATTCCTAGTCCAGCGAATGAATCACACCTGACTCCTGGCCACACTTCTGTGAAAAGCAAGTGAGTGAGAGACTAAAGGTTTCATATCGTATTACCAATCCCTTGAGCCATCTTAGGTGTTGCCATGTTGATCTAAGCACTTGTTTGACTATGATAAGGCTACTGATATTTTTGTAAGTTACCTACATAGTCGTGACTGGTATATCTAATGCTATTTAAGTCTTATGAACCCATTTTCTAATTTGCCCTAACTGTTCCCATGTGCAAATGGTATGTAGGAGTATCATATGTGATTTCTCATAAACCTGTACATTTCTACTAAAAATGTTTACCATGGAACTAAAATATATATTTTTTTAACAATTTTAATAAACGTATTTGTATAATCATGAATGCCTCATTTGATAAAAGTATCATCTTATGAGCAGTTTTGGTGTGACCTGCTTAGTCTCTCTATCATACTGCTCACAAGACAATGCTTTCACTGATAAATAACTGCACATGTAAGTATACCATACATTTAGGTTTTGGGCCACTTTCCAGCTGAAATGGCCAAAGACTAGTTATTATATAGGTAAAAAATCTTTTACCCTGAGAAGGGAATTCCTACACTAAGGACACTGTGAATACAGGATAAAAGTTATATTGCTTTTACATTACTGATGCAAACATTTTCTTGAATAAAAACATTTTCCTTCTCCCCCCATCCATTGCAAAAGCATTCAGACAAAGATTAAAAAAAAAAAAAAGCCTAATTTTAGGCTCCTATATCTATACTTATGCACCTAAAAACTGGCCAGATTTTCAAAAGTGTGGAACATCCAGCAGTTACAATTAAGTAGCCAGATTCCCATTATGGGCACTGCAGAGGATTTAACACTCCTCAAAATCTGGCCACTTATTTAGGAGCCTAAGTGGTAACTTAATTTTAGGGTCCTGTTTTTCTCAAAAACTTAGCCCCAATCTTTTTCCCTTCAATATTATGGAAAAGTACATTTCTAGCACACTGCCTATTAATTCACTGAACAAAATGTACTTGAATGCTATTCTTGTTGCATGTCATACATAATGGACACTTTAAGGAATTTACGCTTCTGAAGTCAAATAATTTAAGTGAAACATTTAAAGTGTCCTTGGCATATAACTATTGTGTGTATGGATACTGTGTTCATACGCACATATAATATCTGTAAAATAAAGATAGGAATCTCAGTCTTGTAGCATGAGAGAAACTCCCACTATTTCTTTTAAAGGTAAAAATCATTGTTTTTTGTCATTCCATTGCATTTTTGGATGCTCACTGTGGAATATCAAAATGCGTGAAATGAACTAGGCCTGTGCCTTAATATTAAGACATTTCAGTAAACTTTAAACAACTTGCAGCAAAAAAAAAAAAAAAAAAAATTCTTTGCACTTAACGCAGTGTGTTTTTACAACTTTACAATGTAATTCTACATATATTTTAGTGACTGTTGCACTGTTTGGAATGTCAAATGATGGAAGATGGAAAGTTGGGGATGGGAGGGATATGGCTTATTCACATCTGAGCTGGTTGTTCTGAGGCAGGGACTTGTGTGATGACTGGAGTTGGTAATGACTAAAAATAGTAACTTGATCTTATTGTTCAAAATTCCTTGTAGGTTAATATGTAGACTGATTATTTCTGTTTTTAGTTTGTGTTGCTGTTTGTTTTTTGGAGTGGTGGTTTGTTGTTTTTCCTACCTGATTTGAACATGTAGGTAAGGGAAGGGAAGATTATGGATTAGGGGAGTAGAAGCTAGGATACTAGTAAGACTAATAAATAACTGTACTAATGTTCCCTTTTGATTATGAGTACAAAGCCCCCCACCCACCTAATAATAATTTTATTGTATTTGAAAGAGTAATTTTAACAATCTTCAAAAATAAGAACCCCATCTCTGTACACTGCAGCCTGTCTTGAATTCATTTTACACTGCCAAACAAAAATTCACACATGGTTTTGTTCCACGGTGGGAAGAAACTTTGTGACACTTTCAGGACTCCTGTACTTGTATTAAGCACAATATTTAGGAGGAAGCTATAAGAGAGGGGTCAGCAATTAAAAATTCCCAAGTGCTTGAAAATTGATTTTGGAAATATTGTCCAACAACCTCTTCTTCTACCATCTTTGAAACAACAACCATTTTCTAACAAAATACTAAACTAATCCATATCTCTAAAGCTATAACAAGACCCTAATTCTGCAAAGCACATACTTAGTCTCATTGAAGTCAATGAGAGTTTATGTGCATGCATAAGTGCTTTGCTACATTGGGGCCTAACTCAAATATATATATAATTCAGGATTACAGTTGGGAGTGCATACTACCTCTTCATCTTCAAAGCACATTGGTGTTAAGAGTGGAATTCTCAGTGTGCCTAAATGCCTTAGGAGCACTTAGGACTTGTGCCCAGAGACCCAAAGGTATTTAGGCCCCAAACTCCTTTTGTAATCAAGGGGCATTAGAGGCCTAAATATCTTTGAGGATCTGGGCCTTCTATTCCTAAATTATATAGGCCCGAACTTTTAAAAGTATTTAGTTGCCTAATTCCCACTGATTTCAGTGGGAGTTAAATGTCTAAGTATCTTTAAAAATCTGGGTCTTAGGCACTTCTGAAAATGTTACCCAAAGTGTTTAAGATCATACACTAACAACATGTATTTTATTACAGATAATGAATTTCCTTGTTTTTATAGGTTTGTCAGACCTTCACAAAACTAGTTTGATATTTTTAATTTTAATAGTATTATAAACTTCTAATACATTAAAGGCCAAGTTCTACATTTATGCTTCCTTCAACCCCATTGACTTAGCTGAGGTTGTATGAGATCTCAGTGCAAAATCTGAGGCAAAAACTCTAGTCCTGTGACAACACCATGAATAGTCCTATTCATTTGCATAAGTATTTTACTTAAATCATAAATAATCTTTTTAGTCATTTCAGTCAATTTTCTGTTCTGTCCTGTCTAGTTATAGACTTCAGTTGCACATCAGGAGTGCTTCAGAAGTAAGGTTTATTTGGGGATGGGGACCATGCATAGTAAAGTCACCTGCTAAAAGCTCTTATCAGTTTCAAATAGAAAAAAATTACTGGGTAAATAACTTATTATGAAACCAAAATTGGATCCTCTTATTTTAACCCTCAGAACATGAAAGGGTTATGCTTTATCTGCAGTGTATTGCTTTAAGGTTACAATGATATTTTCTAGTAAGTACAAATAAGTTAAGCTACCAACTTGTATTTTTTAAATTTTGAACAGATTTACTGATGCTGTTCCTGTGACAGTACTTGAACCAGGGCCTGATCCAACTACTAAAGTCAACAAAAAGACTCCCAACAGGAATTGGATCAGGACCTAATGGTACATATTTTCTTTGAGTTTGCTTCTCTCCAGCTCCAAGATGTATATGAGAAAAATTTCTAAATGCACAATATCGTCAAATAACAAAGCAGTGGTACTTCACATGCTATACCTAATGTATTTAATTGGGTTTCCTATTACATGATTTGGCAGAGGGGGCAATGAACTATGATTTTTATAAATGTATCATCTACATCTGATTGTCTCCCAACATTATCTATTGGAATGGCTGCTATATCTAGTTAAGTTGGAGGTATATTGCTACTTGGAATACACTCTGATGCATTCCTTAATCTGCCTGAATGTTGGCTTCTTCTCCCACCCCCAAAATGTAATATATGCTAGTACTGAGAATTGTTGGCTAAAAAGGACCTCGATACTGTAAATGGTAAAGCTATAGATGTTAAACCTCTCTTTGTTACTAGTTTTAAGCCTCAGACGTTGAAACTATGGATTTAACTATCATGAACAAGAGAGTAATGTTTACAAACTGTAATAGTGTCTTAAAATTTTTTTACAATTATCCAGTAAAATTCTTATGTAGAGCTGACTCTACACTTAAACCAGCAATGTACTCCATATTATATTGCTCATGAACCATGATTAATGTGGAACTGTCTGATTGCAACAAATATGGAAGCTTGGTTTTTTAATTGATGTTAAACTGTACTTTCCATTTAATTTAACTGATTTGTCTGTTCTCTTCCAGTTAATCTACTTGAGTGCTGAAATGCATTGCTTTTTCTAATGCATCAAGAAAAATAAATCTGTTAAAAACATCACTTTATCCACCACTCTATAGGCTAAAATTGTGCTAAAACACCATCAGTTATTTTACTTTTGCCCCCTGTAAAGTTTATGTAATTGGTTGTTTGGTTTGTTTTTAAGTTTGTAAAACATAGCACAAAAGCTGTGTTTTCTGATGTATGTAAACTAGTGATATTCATTTGCTTGGTAAAAGGTCTAATAACCTTGCTCCATAGAAGGTGTTGCTGGTATTCTGTAAATGTTTGATATGTATTTATGATACTTTTTTAATCCTGTAATTTAATTTTTTTTGTTGCCATTAAATCCATGTTTTATTATTACACTAAATCAGTTGATTTTTGTAGTTTGGTCAATTAAGTAGTCCAGCCATCTGAAAAGCATTAACAGGGTCTATGGAGAAAGTATTATAAAAAGTGTGCACATAATTATGCAAAGTGCATCTGGGTTTATTCCTTTTCCAACATTTTATCTCTTTCCTGTTGATAATCTTTGCTTAGTGTCTGGTGCCAGTAGGCACCTCTTTCTTCTGTCTCCATAGTGCACATAATGATCCTTCTATGCTGGTCCAGACAGTGGCTGAGAGGAATTTTCTACATTAGATTTGTTTCTCCCCTTCCCCACACACCACTCCCCAGAAGTGCAGCTACACAAATGCATTGCTGCTAAGCCCTTATGTAGACACACTTGCACCAATATAAAGCAGGTAAGTTGCAATTTTTACAGCTGTGCAGCATGTCTATATTTAGGCTTTGTTTAAACTTAAAAGTTATGTCTGACTTTTAAAAACACACCCCTGCCTGACATACCTATACCAACAAAAGCCCCAGAGTAGATGCAGTGATGTTGATAGAAGAGTGCTTCTGTCTACATAGGTGATGTTGTTTGGGGATATGGTGTTCCTAAATTAACAGAAAAACTTCCATCAGCATAGGCTGCATCTACACTATGCCTGCATGACAATTGTAGGCTCTCTGAGAATTCTAACTCAAATGCAAAGGGGTGCCATCTTCCCAATTACTATATGCAAATAATACTATATATATACAGTGCTTTACAAACATTAACTCAGTGTAGTATATGCATGGTGAGACTCCCTCCCCCCACCCCCAAAAAAGAAGAGCCTGACTCATTGACTTTCAATTGTAATTGTGCTCATAGGCTTTTTTGAAAATCCCATCCTCAACCTGGAATCTATTTGGTTCTTTTTGGCTCATGCAGCACTAACTATAGAAGAGGGGTTGGCAACCTTTCAGAAGCGGTGTGCTGAATCTCCTTTTATTCACTCTAATTTAAGGTTTTGCGTGCCAGTTATACATTTTAACGTTTTTAGACTGTCTCTTTCTATAAGTCTATAATATATAACTAAACTATTGTATGTAAAGTAAATAAGGTTTTAAAAATGTTTTAGAAGCTTCATTTAAAATTAAATTAAAATGCAGAGCCCCCCGGACCGTGGGCAGGACCTGGGCAATGTGAGTGCCACTGAAAATCAGCTCGCGTGCCGCCTTTGGCACACGTGCCATAGGTTGCCTACCCCTGCTATAGAATTTGCAGGCAGACCATAGTTAAATATTGTCAATAATGCATGAGCCCAAATTGTGTACAGTAGATTCTAAGTAGATTGAATGAATGTCACTTTTCACAACAAAACTGCACTCTGAAGAAATGACCAATTTAGAAAGTTGTTTGATTCCAGGAAAAAAAAGACTCTCTAAATTGCAGGAAGCATGTTAAGTAATACATTAAAAATGGATGTGGAATCAACTAAAGGAGCATCCTCCATGTAACATTAAGGAAATGTGCAGTCTGGGGGGGGCAGGGTTTAAATCTCATGTTTTAGGAATAAAGGAGGGAAAGGCAGATGCAGGTTTTATTACTGGGACCTATGGAGTTCTAGAGCTTTTTCTAGATTCCTACTTCTGAATCTGCCTCTTGAGCTGAATCAAATATTTTCCCCAGAAGCCTTCCTGAAGCACTGGAAAATTAAATACTAAAATACCTAAAGTGTAATAGTATTTATAAATACAGCTGCTCATTAACATTTGACAGAACTTTGAGCAAAATATCAGGCCTCTAGGAGCATAAAGTATCATCCCTCCTAAAGTATGTGTATCTGGATAGCCCTTGGTTGACACACCTGAGCCTGAGCTGATTCTTAGAAGGATAACTTCATCTGAGTAAGCACCCTCGTAGGCAAACATTTATGTCTTTTGGAAGGTGCTAAACAGTCATCAGGATACTGATTCTTGTAACTCATAATAATTTTATTTTTAACCAATTTGGGTTCTGACATAAAGGAATCAACTTCCAGCTAAGAACTGGATACTTATTTGGTCTACCACTATCAGGTGATGCATGTGTACAATTACTGAATCTGTAAAGGGCTCATGACCTATCTGCCCAAGTCCTTGCTAGCAGTGGAGGCAAGGAGAACCCATTTTCTTGTATTTGAGGACTTTTAATATACAAGAGTTCAGTAACTTTATCCATAAGGACCATAAATCATTGAAAAGACATCTTGTTTTTCTTTCTTTTAGTAATTACTTTTATACATCCTTTTACCTCCTGAAAAGTAGTTAAGGTGGGGCTCTATTTACTTCCAATTATGGAATTGGAAAGTACTTCAAATGAAACCCCTTCCTTAATTCATCTGGCTGCAGGGAGTCTTACCCTGTTTCTGAAAAGGATGTTTCTAATGTGCTCTTGAGGGGGCAATTTGGCTGGTGTTCTCAAGCTAAGTTTGTAGCTTCATCAAGTAATGTTGAGGCACAAATGTGTTTTTATTGAAATTTATATTTGGAGTATACATTATTCCCAGGAATATGCCTACATTCACGCATACATTCCTTAATCAGAACATAAGCAATTAAGGCTTAAAGATGCATAAAAATAATGTTAATGCCTATCTCTGAATCTAAGCCAATCTATATAGTGTAGATGGCCTTCTACATTTACATAGAGCCCCTGTCTTCCATGGAGCTCCATGTAGGTGCAAGTCTGCTCATTTGTTGTAAATTACATGATTAATATTGATGAACATACTTCAATATTTAGATTTTACATAGTTAACCTCTAAACAGTGAAAGTCTCTAAAATACATCTACAATAGTTACATTGAATTTTGAATTCTCAATGATATTTCTACAGCATCTGAATTAGCCTCAGCCAGAATGTGAATTAAAATACATATAATTTAACATTATGCAGCTTTGCTGTCCAAATTATAGTCTAGTAGGGCCTACTGCAGTAAGACTTCTTATCGGCAAATGGATCTATCCTCATCAAGAACGTATAAACCATTCCATAGTTAGACCTAATAAAAAAAAATATCGTGATTTTGGATATTTCTGGGTTTCTAATCTGAGACCGTTTAAATTGGTCGGACTCCCAGAAGCTGGGTGCTGAGCGCTTTCCACTGTTCTTAGTGGTAGTCCAGATTTATCACAGGTAGCTACTTTTCAATAGTTAAATAGAATTGTTTAACTAGAATACAGTCACCAGTTGCTCTAAGTGTTACAAAAATTTAAATTTGAAGTTTTTTTTAATTAGGTAAATAGTTTATTACTAATTTATACTGATAAATTTAGAGGTGGAATTTTCTCCTTTCCACCATATACTAATAAGATTTAATTTGTAGAACTGCCTTGCACATTGTAGAATACTTATATTCAAGTATAACATGCATATAATTTCCATATCTTGAACTACTGTAATATAAATATACAAGATTGTGTTTGTCTATGCCTAGTTAGTTGAAAGTCAGAGATAAAAAGTTTGGTAACAGACAGCTGTAGGAATTAACTAACATGCCACATGTTATCTAGAAGAACTAGCAGAAGTTGTTCTAATATTAATTGTAATTTTGTGATTGCTGCATTTAATGAAAAAAGTTGGTTTTCCTTTTGCCTGTATATACACAGTCCTTAATTAGATCATTTATCCCTGTTTTTTAATCTGCCTTAATCTCAATCAAGAAACTACTAAGGAACAAATAAGATGGCAGATCACCTGCCATTAAATCAATTTTTCATGTCAGTAGTTCCAGTATGCGTGTGGGGAAACTCTCCCTCAACACAAGAATACCTAAAAATGAGTGAGTTATGTTTAGGTCCCTGTAGTAAAGATACAACATGATTTGAGTACAAATCACTGCATTTCCACGTTATAAAAACGAGATGGTGGCTGCCGCTTTTCTCCCCTATGAAGCTGGCCACCGTCTTTGCTATAACTCTTCATGCAGCAAGGGGCAGCCCTTGATAACCCCATACGCATCTGACCTACTCCAAGGGATGTAGCAAACAGCGCTGAGATAATCGCAGAGGCGAGGGCCACTTGCAAAGCCCTCTTCCCGCAGCGCGGGGCGAGACAGACTCACCACTTTTCAATAATAAGGCCTCTAAGCTGCTTGGGTGATGGTTTGAAACGACAGTTTTAATTCTGTAGAAATGTAAGAGAGTCCCCTTCCCCCTTCACTTCCTTGACCCCAGAGAAAAGCTCTCTGGTAAGGTCGGGGCCTTACCGGGCAGTTGAGCCCTTTGTAGACATCAAGCGAGCCACAGTCCTAGTAATACCGACGCGAACCTGAAGAAACCCCTCAAGAGACAGACAAAAGCTGGTTGCTTGTCAAAGGCGGCCCTCCTACAACAGGGCTGTGCGCAGCCGGGCCCTCCTACACAACTCCCCCCGCACGCTGGGCAGGGGTGACAGGCGGCGAACACCTCAGCCCCGGCGCCGCTAGACTGGTCCCTTTTCCTTCAGCCTCTGTGCGGGGGTCTCAGGTAGGGTTGAGGGGGGCTGTGTGTGTGTGTGAGAGAGAGAGAGACAAGGTCCTACTGGGGAGGTTCACACAACACTGCGTTCCCGCCCCGCCACCGGTGTTATTATTTAACTCCCCAGAACCAGGAAGTCGGACGCCGGAAACAGAATGGTTTAATTAAAAAAAAAATCGCCATCGGGGCCACCGGGCAGCCGCGGAGGCCACTGGGAGATGAAGTTTAAAAGCGGTGTGTGGCTCCGCGGAGGACTCCAGGTTCCATGGTGAGCCGCGCTGAAGAGGCCGGGTCGCGTCAGGACTACAGCTCCCATTGTATCCCGCGCGGGTTGGAACTACACATCCCATAATGCCCCGCGGTGGCCGGGCTGAGTCCGGCTGTGGCTGGCGGCGGCTCTCCGAGAGGCTGGTTCCTATTTAAACTCAGGCAAGGAGGAAAATGGCGGCGAGGAGCTGAGTCTGGGGGACTTGGGGGAAAAGGAGACGCTAGCGAGCTCTGGCTCCCTTCCCTGGTGAGTAGGGGTGGAGTCCGCACCAGGGGTCGAGTCCTAGCTCTTTCTCCCCCGCTTCCAGTTTGGGGGGCGGTAGAAGGACTATTGCTTGGGGGGAAGGTAACAGTGTGGGGTGAGGGTCTGAGGGGCATCTCTAGCCCCTGTGCTGGCCGTGCCTCCCTTGGCGGCTGAGGCGGAGGGCGCTCCTCGTTTGTGGGGAGGCGAGGACTGAGGGATTGCTAAACCTGCGGGTCCGAGCGCTCTCTTTCCCTCCCCTTGCCAGGAGAAGTTTGAGGGGTGTGTTTGTGTGGCTGGGAGGGCGCTCCCTGCCCCAGCAGTAGAGGCGGTGGGGCCCGGAGATAGAAGGGCTACCCAAGTCCCTGTCCATTATCAGGTACACGCCCAGGCCTGGCAATTTGGGTGGCGGTCCCTGTGGCGACAGCCGAAACTACAGGAGTGCTCGGGGGTTTCTCTGCTGCTCCTCTCCGCCTCCGCTGAGTGGGGGGAGGTAAACTGGGATGAATGGGGGTCGGTGGGTGGGGACCAGGGGCCAGCTTGGATGTGAGATCTCAAAGCCCTTGTTTTGGTAAGTTTCAAGCGTGGCTTCTAGCCTTAGTCTCTCCCTCGGGAAACACTGGAATGGATGGTAGGGATTGGCAATTTGAGGTGATTTCCTTTCCTTGTCTCTCTTGTCCTCTTCTGTCTCATAACTATGGTGTGTGTCGTGTTGGGAGATGGAGGCAGGAACCAGCTTCCGGTGTGACTGGACGGTTAAGGGTGGTGGTGGTTGGCTACTGGTGTGCTTGGGTCAGTGGGGTGCTGTCTGAGGCTGAAATAATTCCCGTGTCCTATTCATTCTTTGCTTGCTTAGCCTTATTGTTGCTTTTCAGTGTGGTGGAAGCTGTTGCTTCTTAAAGCCCTGCACTTTACTCTGCCAACTCCATCAATTAAAATAGCCTTTAAAGCTATTTTTGTTCATTCAGAAGGCTCCTTCTTTCCTTTTAAACTATTAGAAGGAAGCTCAATCTAATGCAGGTTTACTTTGTCTAAAAGTTAATACAGAAAGAAAATAGAATCCTGACTAAAATTGAAGTGGATCTTTAAAATGGACAAGTGTCTGTCTATACAGTTTGTCCATAGTACCTTTCATCCAAAAATACTTAAAATAGAATTATTTAAATTTGTTAAATAATACATTTTAATATAAAGTAAATTTTTAATGTTAGAACTTACTTAGTATTGATGGTGTCTTTGCTGTACGTGACACAAAGATGCTTTCATTCTGGATTTTTTTTATTTTTTGGATTGCAGATAGCTACAATGTAATATATATTGTGTTTAGAGGGTGCAAAAAAACCAAACAAAAGACTTTTACTAGAAAGTGTCTGATATGACCATTACAGTACCTCCTTAATAGTTAATAACTAGTGATTGATTGTTGATCTATCACTTTAGCTTCTGCATACCGTTCAGCCCCTCATTACTGCACTTAACATTCTTGTTCTCCTGTTGATGTAAATAAACAGGAAAGTAAATACCAGCACCTTTGCTGCAGTAATATGAGGTGAGAGTGTGGTGGTAGACTTAAAAAAATAAAAATAAAAAAAAAAAAATCCCACCAAGAAACATTCAACCACCACACCGGAGAGAAATGTGCAGTATTGAACAACAAGCAAACTACTTAGTGTATAAAGCAAAGCTGGAAGAAGCACTTTTGCTTATTTTGAAGTCTAGGTTTCTATTTTTTAATAGGAAGATATAACACATGTTGCCTGTGGCTATATTAACTTGGAAATATGCATTGTATGCTAATGTTTTCAGTGCATCTCACTTATCTGGCACCCACCATACAGCTAAGACAAAACTCAGAGTGGGAGAGGAAAGAGAGCTTGACTGCAGTAGAATATTATCTCTTGGAGTCTTGTGCCTTTTTACAGTCATGCTGAACTAGAGGAGAACTTTACAAGACAAACCTTTATCTTACTGATTTTTATGTTACTGCTGTATGAGAAAACAAACTGAGTGAGGCTTCAGCAAAGGAAGACACCTTGGCTATATAAATTGTTTCCTATGTAAGATGATATAGGATACTGTAGTCTGACACTGGAGGTTGCTTCAGGTTCTGCATTTAAATGAGCAGTAATCTAAGATGTTATGATTGCAAAATATCCTGCATCGCACCTTGTGTTGCTATAAGCTGTAGGAGAAATTTAATTGCAAAGATTTAAAAAAAAAAAAAAGCCCAAAAAGGGAAATGAAATGGTTTAAACTAGTAAAATACCGGACATAGAGTTTATAAGAGAATAGAAGGGAGGCCTTAAAGCTGATTTTTTTGGGGGAAAATGCTCATTGATAAGACCCTCCTGTTCATTTTTTTTTACACTTTTTTTAAATTTATTGATAATTTCAACTTGAATAGTGTATTGAGGTGCAACTCTTGAAACTATCTCTATATATAAATTCCCATTTTATACATCAAATATCTGCTACAGATTATATTCCAAATAACTAAGCAAAGGTGCATTGAATGCCTTTTTTTCCCCCACTTAGAAAATGAAAAGGAAAAAGCTTACGCAGTTCTCTCCAAATAATCTTGCTTAATTTAAAATTGAAGATTATTTCAAGAATGGATTTTTTTACTTTTATGTAATTCTATGACCGTTATCAATAAACTGACTTTTTAAAACCTAGACAAAATGAAGTGAACTTGATTTCAATCTAGTTAGTGTAGTGTTAAAGAATAAGAAATTCTTTAATAAATGTATAGAATGTCTACTGATGGTTTTAATCTTGACAATTAACAATGCAGAAGAGAACACTTTATGCTTTTTGATATGTGTACTAAATTCAAGAAACCTATTTTACTAGTTGTTTCACAAACAAGTTATTAGTGATTCATTCTCACTAACTTGCACAGCATTACCCTTATGGAAAGCCTACTTAATGGATTGCCTTAGAATATCACTTTAAGCACATGTAGTGACATGATTTAACTCTTCCAGTGGTCTTAAATTTAGTTTTAAAGGTGTTTTCCAGATCTTAAAAATGCTACATTCAGTACTTGCTCTGAAAATCTTTAATATTTTTAATTGGTTAAACAATTATTTGGGTTCAGAGTTGGTCTAGAAGATCATGAGAAAGGAGTTGTTTTAAATAGGTCTCCAGTGGGATTTGTCTACATGTCTAAACTGTATGGCAGCTTTGCCCTGACTTTACCAGAGGCATGCTGGGGATCAATGACTGCAAAAGCATAGGGAAAGACTAAAGGGTTGCTGGTGTACTTAAAGTCAGATTGACCAGTTTTTTTTGGCTTGCAAGTTGGACCTTGTTCTTTTGGCTTGTAAGTAGATCAACTCTTGTGAACAGGCAGAATACTGAATTGTAACTAATAGAGGAGCAGCTAGGCTGAAGGGGCAAAGTGTTCAGGTACCAAAAAAGCACCATTTGATGGTAGCTGTGATTATTACCAATAATGTAAGCTTGTTTTGATGAGAAACTGAATAAAGAATAAATCTTAAAACATGAGGGGGAAGTGGCTTTCCAGAAGTGCATTGACAAGGCATCTGTAAAATCACACTGAGATGCTGTGGTTGGCTCGCTTTAAAGCAACAACAAAAATATTTTGAACTGTTCAGTGGGGAAGGAACTGTTTCATGTTGCTATGTTTGAAACTGAGACTGCCCTTTGCATAGCTTGATGTGTTTTTAAGTGTACTTACTAAAACCTTCAATAAAATTACCTTTACATCTTTATTTCCCCTGTTTCTTGAGTAACTGCAGACCATCATTTTCACATGCAACTTAAGGGGTTGGGAGAAGTGGCATGTCACTTTTCCGTCTTGCTAGTTCGGAGGGCAGTAACACTATCTTGTGCTGGCTGGAACTGGCTTTTTGGAACTGTCATTCTGATCTAGAATGTTTAGAGCAGGGGTGGCCAACCTGTGCCTGAGAAGGAGCCAGAATTTACCAATGTACTTTGCCAAAGAGCCACAGTAATATGTCAACAGCCCCCCATCAGCTCCCCGCTCCCAGTGCCTCCTGCCCACCCAATCTTCGCCTCCCTCTCCCTCCACGCACCTCCCGATCAGCTGTTTCCTGGTGTGCAGGAGGCTCGGGGAGAGGAGCGAGGGCATGGCAGGTTTGGGAAGGGGTGGAGTGGGGGCATGGCCTGTGGCAGAGCCAGGGGTTGAGCAGTGAGCACTCCCTGGCACATTAGAAAGTTGGCGCCTGTAGCTCCAACCCTGGAGTTGGTGTCTATACAAGGAGCCGCATATTGACTTCTGAAGAGCCGCATGTGGCTCTGGAGCCACAGGTTGGCCCCCTGGTTTAGAGTGCAGTGCATTCTTGCCATGCCCTCTGCTAGCCCCAACACCTTCTCTAGGTAACACAGGACTTGATAGTCTGCCTTTTTGACACAGGGATTCCCCTGTGCCCCCTCAGAGCAGTACAAATTAGTTACTTTGGCTTGAGGGTCTGGCTTTTAGGCCAGAAAAATAAATATATTCAGTATTTTAAGAAACCAGCTTTTTTATATTTAGGTTGTAGCAGGCTTATCAACCTCTGAATGGCCCAGTCACGCCCTAGATGGGAGACAGAGCATGTGTGGGTTATACTCCCCTGGACAGAGTGTTCTTGGTAGTCCAGTACAGTTGCTCTCAACCTTTCCAGACAACTGTACCTCTTTCAGGAATCTGATTTGTCTTACCTACCCCAAGTTTCACCTTAAACTACTTGCCTAGCGACCATTTCTCAGGTGAGGTACCTATGCTGATGGGAGAATCCTTCCCATCAGCTTAGATAGTGTCTTCACTGAAATACTTAAGTGTTTTAAGTGTAGACAAACCCCTAATGTAGACCAGGCCTTATTGCACTAACTTCACACCTTTAGTTGATTGGTCTTAACTTTCCTGAGTGTCCCCATTTAAACATGGCATGAGCTTGTCCTTCCTTGACTGCAGACAGCACTGCCTCTTTTTGCATTTGGAAGGCTCTCCGCAGCCATAAGGCTGTAAACCTAATTTTTTTTTTTTTTTTTTAATGAAACCTTCACTTTAGAAAGTGAGGAGGGTTGTCTGAGTAAAATTACTTATTCAGGGCAGTGAGGTTTTTCCCGCCTTGTGGTAAAACCTATTCCATTGTCTAGGGTGACTTTTTTTTTTTTCATTATGGCTTAGTGATGTGTACCTCTAAAGCAGGGATGGGCAAACTTTTAGGCCTGAGGGCCACATCTGGGTATGGAAATTGTATGGTGGGCCATGAATGCTCACAAAATTGGGGGTTGGGCTGCAGGAGGGGGTGAGGGCTCCGGCTGGAGGTGTGGACTCTGGGGTGGGGCCAGAAATGCGGAGTTCAGGGTGCAGGAGTAGGCTCCAGGCAGGGGTGTGGGTGGGAGGGTGATGGCTCTGGCTGGGGGTGCAGGCTCAGGGATGCAGGAGGGTGAGACCGAGCAGTTCAGAGGGCAGGAGGGGAATCAGGGCTGGGGCAAGGGGTTGGTGTTGGGGTATGGGAGGGGGTTGAGGTGCAGGCTCTAGGCAGCACTTAGCTCAAGCAGCTCCCAGAAGCAGCAATGTGTCCCCTCTCTGGCTCCTATGTGGAGGCATGGCCAGGCAGTTCTGCACACTGCCCCATCTGCAGGTGCTCCCATTTGCTGGCCAATGGGAACTGCGGTGGGTGGCACTTGGGCTGGGGGCAGGGTGCAGAGCCCTCTGGCTGCCTGTAAACATAGGAGCCAGAGTGCGGATGTGCCGCTGCTTCCGGGAGCCACGCAGAGCAAGCCCATGATCCCACTTCCCGACAGGACATCGAGAGCCAGGTTAAAATGTCTGGGGGGCAAGTTGCGGCCCCCGGGCCAGAGTTTTCCCACCCCTGCTCTAAAGCTTATTTGAAGGGGCATAAGTGGGCAAGGGATAGTGTCTACAAAATATAAAGTATTGTCCATTTGTAGAGAATTCCAACTAAACTTCTCTGTTTCAATACTTCAAAACATCTAGAAATATCCAGTATTGCTAAACTCAAGCATTTAAAAAAAAAATTAAATATATTTGCCTTGTGTTGACCCTTTAGGATTTTTGTGCTCAAGCTCGTTTCTGCAGCCATGAGGGTTAGAATTGTTTTAATGAAAGCTGGCATTCTCAGATGATGCTTCCAGCAGCTTTCTTTTAAGAAAAACACCAAAGTGAGACACTTAAATGTAGTAGTGTGATTTTTATCATGAAACTGTTTCCCTGCTCTAAACTTGTACAAATTGCACACGACATTCCATCTCATTAAGATGTCCTCATAATGGGATACTTTTCTTCCCTAGGTGAAAACCTTTGCTGCCTCTTGAGTCTCAGGGAATTCTGAGACTAGTTAGTGAACACTAGGGATTATCATTGGATATGGTGTTTTAACAAGTCACTTTGAAAATCATTCTTTTAAGGTAGTTTTTCAATGAAGGGAAAATCTGAGAGGGAATTTCAAGGCAGTTCAAGCACTGTTCTGAAAGTTCACTAATCTTAAGAAGAATGAGGACTGAGCTTGGAAGGTTTCTACAAATTTAAATTCCACTAAAAACTGCAGAGGAGCTCTCTGGATTGCTCATGTCTGTAGCTGTTGACATGTTGTTTAACCCATGTGTTCCTGATGTACATAGGATGGATGGTGTTATCCATTTTCTTGGACTCTGTAGTTACTGTAGCTTTGTTATATACATACAGGATGAATACCGTATATACTTGATCATAAGCCAGTTGGTTTATAAACTGACCCTCCCCCTCCCCCCAAGGTGGATATTTAAAAATGGAAAATGTTTATAACCCACTCATAAGCCGACCCTATAATTCAGGGGTCAGCAAACTTTTTGGCTCCCGGGCCATCAGGATAAGCCGCTACTGGGCTGAGATGGTTTGTTTACCTCGAGCGTCCGCAGGCACGGAGGTAAACCTAAGTAAACAGTGTCCCCGTGCACCAGCTACTTACCCTGATGGGCCGGGACAGCAACTGGTGGGGAAATTTTTTTGGGAGGAGAAGCTGGGGGTCAGGGGAGTAACCCTTGGGACCCCCACACTCTCTGGCCTGGCTGGAGCTGGTCCGGCAGGCTGGGCAGTGCGGCTGCAGCCTGCTCCTGTGGGCCAGTCCAGGCAGCGCGGCCGCAGCATGTTTCAGCAGGCTGGGCCGGGCTGCAGCATGCTCCGGTGGGCCATTCGGTGCAGCCACAGCCTGCTCTGGCGGGGAGGAGGGGGCGAGCAGCATGGCTGCAGGCTGCTAGCCCCTGAGCTGCAGCTGCTTCCGAGGCTGGGGGGGGAGAGCAGTGTGGCCAGAAGCAGAGAGACTCTGGCCCCGCCTCTTCCCTTCTGGCTGTGCTGCCTCTCCTTGCTCCCTCTGTTGGGGGGAGGGGCTGTGTCCCACCTCTCCTGTTCTGTACCCATTCATAAGCTAACCCCCTTCTCTGGTGCTTCCCTTTTTTAATAAAAATATTTGGCTTATGAATGAGTATATATGGTACTTAAATTTACCACTGAAAACAAAGAAAAATACTAAGAATAGTGGATAAGTAATGGGCAGGAAGCTTGCAGTTGCATTGTGGTGCTTATTGTTTCAAATCTGAAATCTCTAATATAAACAAATGTAGAAGCTGTGTCAGGGAAGTGGGGATACTAATGGCTGTAGAGTTCAAGTGGTCATTGCTTTTAATTCTACTTAATTAGAACGTAAAGCATAAAACTATCCACCATAGTGAGGTGGTGGATATCTGTTCATAGGATACTGAAAGCAAGTAATTCTAATTGAGTGTGTAATTGATACTCCTGCAAATGCAGTAGCGAACACTACTGCAGGGCCATGTAGTATATTTTTAAATTCTAAAACAATATGTTCATGCTATGACTTCTCCTAATATATGTAGACCCAGTAATAGGGTTCCTAAATTTCTTTAAGATCTGCATGTGTCAAAAGCCAATTTTCTTTATATTCTAACTTTAAATTGAGGGGAAAACTTCCCCAAGAACTACTTGTCAAATAGCACTTGAGGTCTGGAAAGGAATCTAAACACTGCATGGGTATAAAGCTCTGTTCAGTCCCATTGGCCAAATACTGAATGAGCTAAGCTGTTTACATACAGATAATGGTGTGAAGTCAAGTGCAGCTTCCAGTGCCTGAAAAGCCTGGTGACAAGATGGCTTGTGAACTAACTTGATAGAAGTGTGTCAATCAACTTTTTTGTTTAACTTTTGACTGCCAGGACTAAAACCACTGTATTTCCCTAACGCTATCTCTGACTCAATAATTGAGCTGACCAGGATTTGAGAAAATATTTGATAATTCTCTTTGGAGGGCTTTTGTTAATGGAGACCAATCACATTTATTTAGTGATTGCAGAAATGTAGGCAATTTCAGGAAGGGTATAATACAAATATTAAAAAAAAAATGAGAATGTATAAACCACAAAGTAATGATATGCTAGCAGGCTATTTATTAAAAATGCTGCATAACTGTAGAGGCAGTAATCTTAAATCACTTCACAATAAGTGCTCTGTCCTCATCAGTATTTTAAACTTCCCACTATAATTGGTGGTAAACTGTTAATAGTTAAAAATATTCTCCTTCCCTGTGTGGTAAGTATAGGTAGCAGAGGATAAACAAATCATACTGCACACTTTATTAACTGTCCAGTTTTCAAAAGAAACATGTAGATAGTTGTCAGGGATGATCTAGGTTTACTTAGTCCTGCCTAAGTGCAGGGGGTTGGAGTTCATATCATCATCATTATCGTTTGTCACTCCAAAACTGCAGCCAAGGCCTGGTGGTGTCACTCACCTCAAATAGTTCTTTGACAGTTCGGGATGTTAAGGGGCACTTCATCAAACAACATTCAAATCTTTACTTAGGCTTTCCACATTCATATTTGGAGTTCCTCAGCTTTCTTTTGGTCTCATCGTCCCCAGCTTTTGCCACCCTGGCTGTTGCTTGATTTAGAGTACACAAGTGGTTTTTGTTAGTTTAGTGCCTGCAGGGAATTGTTCTGAAGGAACCAGGTTCTCCTGGAAGATTTCTCACCATTTTGTTACTCTGTAGCTTTCCATGTTGTATTTTGAGGAAAGACTTTTCTGAGGTGAAGTACTTTCTGGATTTCCTCCTCTCGGATGGTGGAATGTGTCCACACAGTGGATGTATTGGATAGTGTACCTATGTGTGTGGTGTGGTGGTTTATTTATTGAATTTAAACTGAAGGCATCCTCCCTTGCTGATGGAGGAGCAATCCTGGCAAAGTACTATAGTGATAATGTGGGAGTTGGCTTCAGAGTCCCTTTGATAGTCCTGCAGGACTGATTTCAATATCAGTTTTGTGTACCTGGCTTGAGTTTGACCATATAGGGACATGGTACTCTGCAACTAAGTAACGTGGGGCGTGACTGGTTGCTGTGTGTTTTGGGATCAGCTTCCCATTTTGTATTGGTCAGTTGCTGAAGTATACAATTCCTGGAGTTCACTTTCTTTTTCAGCTTCTTGATGTGCTCTTTGAAAGTCAGTGTTCTGTCTAATGTGACCCTGTGATGCAACAGATGTCTGTAGTGCTCAAGGATTGTACCATCCTGTGATATTTGGAGTTTTTGCTTGGCTTACTAGTGCTACAGATGGAAGATGCAAGTATGTCTTGCAAGGGTTGGCATTCAGGAATGGAAGTGCAATAGTATTTTCTAAGTATACTCGGGGAGTTAGTTAGAATGTCCTCAGTGTCCTCAAAGATTTCTGATTATCTGCATAAATGAATCTTTACACATTGGAAGATTCTGGTTAACTTCTGTAGACATTAAACAGCCTTAGGGCAATCCATTCAATTGAGTATGCTGTAGACTTTTCTGACCATCCATCCATGACAAAGAAATAGATTCTTGAGCATGGAGGAAATGTCCTGAACCATTTTGCCACTTCTCAAAATTCTTACTAATATCAATAGAAATACACAATTGTTTGCTGTTTTAGGCAGCCCACAGATTAACAAACACGGACCCTCTATTTTTGCTGGGTTTGGAGCCATCTTCAATAAATTGATTTAAGCTTACAACTTGGCCACCATGTGAATGTCCTGGGCAGAAATTGGCTTGGTCATCAGTCAGCTGCCCTTCTAATATTGGTGCTATGCTACCATTATCACCTGTTCATATAGCTTGTAGATTAAGCAGAGTAAAGCTGCTGGGATGGTAACTCTGGAATTGAGCCGAGCAACCACTTTGGTGTCTCTCCATGGCCTGAGTGTTTCATTGTCTCCATACAAGAGTTAGTCCAGCAGGCACTTCTACACGCTTTTCCCAAAGTGTGGTAATAGTTCATTAGACACATAGTTAGTTGCTTCCCACAATTCAGGGTTTTTGACTATTGTCGCTCTTCAGTGTTGAGCTGCTCATTGTGGTCTTTGCTGTCTTTAGAGAGTGTGCAAAGTTTTGCTTGTTTCATTCTGTTCTTTACTTTTTGGTTTACTGTTTTAGAATGAGTTGGTTGGGAGAGACTATGGCAATGTACTTGAGCTGTAATGCATCAGCTGGGGGTGGGGTGAGGGTGGGGGAAGAAGGGCACTGTGTGTGTGTGTGTGTGGGGGGGGGGGGGGGGGGGTTGTGGTTGTTATGGCACAGGGTTTGTTTCAGTCGGCGCTCTCCAGCTGCTCCTTTCCAATCTCTCTCTCATAAGCATTTTGCTGAACCTAATAGTGGTGTGTGTTTTTCTCCCCCCCCCCCCCACCCCCACCAAAGGGATCTAAATCAAATAGTTTTGAATCTTGTTGGTGGCTTGTCTGTTGTGAATGCCCACGTACATGTGTCTGACACATCTGGGGATGTACTTCTGGGCAGTCTTCCCACACCAGGGAGACACATTCTACGTAGTGCTTGCATATTGGAGTAATATTACAGAAGGTTTTGTCCAGTTCAGAGGAAAAGCTTCTCGAGGTCATTTCCAGCCTTAATTTTTTACATTTAAGTAGATAGTACAAATGCATTTCCATTATGTATGTTAAACATTGTTGAATATTCTGTATCCTTTCTCTTCTGTCCTCTTTCCCCCCTTCTCCCCCCCCATGCATTTATCCTTGCAACACAATGGAATGTCTGGGAAGAACTATTGTGGCCTTACTCTTCAATCTGAATTCAAACACAATACAAAAGCAAAGATAGCATCACTATGTGACTGTCAATTGCAGTCCAACTCCTGCCATCATAGTACACTACTACATTCAGTATAGTGCATTTTGTATAGCAACTATATGCCTACATTCAATATGGTGTTTTTAACAAAATGCAAAATCTTAATGAAGCTCTTACTGTATCTAATATCTGGGAGGTGAGTCCGCCAACTTTTATGTAGCTTATGAAGTCTGCAAAATAAGGAGATTCTACTTTGTGTATTTCATTAACTGGTGTTGGCATGTACATAACTTGGTGATTACTATATTTTAAAACTTTCTGATTTAATCCGAATCAATTTTTAAAATCTATAATTGCAGATGTATAACTTTGAGCAAGCTAAAAGTAGTCTTGTTTAAATTAAGGAAAAACATTTTTTAAAACAGCATCCTTCTTTTTAAAGCCCCCAAAAAATCTAAGTATAAAGGGAGGAAACATAACCTAAACATCTTGTTTAGATGCTAGGAACATTACATGGCATTGTGTATTGATATAGTGCTTTCTTCATTTGTGAATCAATGTCATACAAAAAAAAGAACAGGAGTACTTGTGGCACCTTAGAGACTAACAAATTTATTAGAGCATAAGCTTTCGTGGACTACAGCCCACTTCTTCGGATGCATCCAATGTCATACAGCTATTTATATTCAAGCTTGTTTAAAAACCTTGGTTTGTAATTAAAACTTCTCTGGAACTACTTTCTTAAGAACATAATTAAGTAGAAAGGATTTTATTTTTATTTTTTTTTATTTGGGTTAATGTAAATATAATTTGTTGACCTGGATCTTATTGATAAAGTATGGCTCCAAATCAGGGGAATGAAGTCCAAAACAGCTCTTTACAAACAGTTACCCTCTTATGTTTAATAAATATAAAGAATATGCCCTTATTAAGGGAAAGGAGGACATTAGGGCTGAACTAGAAGACTTTTATTGTATTGAGCAGTTTGCTTTATTCAAGATCTAGTTTTCTGTACACAGCTGTACTAACTTGGTGAGCTTCCAAGGGTTCTATATCATATGTGCACCTCTACCCCTGATATAACGCGATCCAATATAACACGAATTCAAATATAACACGGTAAAGCAGTGCTCCGGGGAGGCACTCCAGCAGATCAAAGGAAGTTTGATATAATGCGGTAAGATTTTTTTTGGCTCCCGAGGACAGTGTTATATCTGGGTAGAGATTTATATAGCTTGGCTGGAAATCATTTTGAAAGTCCCTTCAAAATATACTGTAATTATCTGGGCTTGAAATGAAATTACTAAATCCCTAATTACTACTTCTCTCCCCAATGCGGTGTATGTTATTTCAAAATGGCTATGTAACACTTCTCATATTTTGGTTCAGTTCTCTGGGGTTTTTATTGCTATTGGTGGTGCTTTTATCTCAAAAAAAAAAAAACAAAAAAAAAAAAAACAAAAAAAAACCAACCTGTTTAAATTATGGGTTCTATCAAGTCAGAATTCTAGAGCTGGTTGGGCTTTAGTTTTGAAATTTTTTTTATAGATCTCTTAAGCTGTGGAAATTTCCAAGATTGACAAAAAATAGATTTGAGTTCCTGGCCTTATAACTGCTTTATAGGAAGAGAGATAGGAAAAGGAACCGCAGACATTCTGGATGTCAGCCTGTGAATTTTTCCACTAGTTCCTTTAATAACATGCAGGCATGCTTATGCTTTCGGTATTTCAGTCAGCAGTTCCACTCTGAGTAGAATTTCAAGCTTCTCAGTCAGTGATGAAATGATTGGCCAGAGTTTTACAGAGAGCAAGGCATAAATACATTTACACTTCCTAGTTAACACTAAGTTCCTATTTAACAATGCTTGTAATAGGTTAAATGAATTATAATCTCACAAAATCAAAGTATTATTGGATCTGTGCCGAGTGTAAATACCCATGTTTGGGGTTATCCCTTTTTTCCTCTTCCTTTTGGCATCCAGATTTTCAATCTAGACTATAATTTAAAACATGAAGGATTTTGTATTGCAGAGCTAGAAATTTGATTGGCAGTTCTGTAATACGTTCAAGAAAAAAGGACCAGCTGCTGAGCAAAAGTAGTTTGGCTTAACCAGTGGGTTAATCTGACTAACCCAGAACAAATCTGCTGCCCAACATTTTGCATAGGAAAAGAAGGAATTTCCATACTGAATAGACCTAAGGTCCATCAGAAGCATGAGAGGCTTCAGAGGATACCATATCAGGCCTCATCCAGATCTCGAATAATAGACCGACTGTTTTAAACGCTGTAGTGGAAGAGATTCAGTCTTATGCAATTTTTGTCAATTATAACTCTGGCTATTGATATTCTCTCTAAATGTCCAGTTCCTTTTTGAATATTAAGTTCTTGGCCTAAATGAATTCCACAAATTAATTACACATTGTTTGGAAAAAGTATTTTCTTCTTACCTGATGAATTTCACACCTCTTTTTAATTTAATTGAATGTCCCTTTGGCTCTTCTCTTGAGACAAGGAGACCAGAAGTTCCTAGTCTACCCTCTTATCTTAAATTCTGCAATATCCTTTTGGAAATGGGGTGAGCAGTACTGCCCACAGTTTTCCAGTTCAGGCCACATTAACTTTTATAACAGCATTTTAATATTCTCTGTATTATTCACTAGCCCATTCCTTGTGTAACAGAATATCTTGTTTCCTTTATTTGACCACACCTGCGCATTGAACAGAAGTTGCTATTGAGCTGTCTGCAAGAAGGACAAGAATTTATTCTTTGCCTTTTGTGCAGCCACAATATAAGAAATTTAAAAATCTTTATTCTGCAATTGATCTGCCTCGGCCCAAGATTTCCTCCACTGACTCTTGTCTACAATCTTGTTTAACTTGTTGCAGGTTATTGACACGTGAACGTGTCTTCTGAGAACAAAGCCAGAGAAGAGGATGCTTACAGGCCACTTAGTGGATGGTGCATAAACATCTTGTAATCCACCAAGTCTGTCAGAACAAAACTCTTATTCTAGAAGGCTCTGACAATCTGCTTACATTAGCCTCAAAGAACAAGCTATCAAAACCCCAACTTCAAAATGCAGGTGGTAATGGTCAGTCCATGACCTGTCTGGAAGTTATAAGTCTAACTCAACTACTAAATCCAATATATGGCCGGCTGTATAAATTGAGACTGCAACTGCCTGGGAGAGCTAGTGGTGGCTAGAAAACATTGAGTTCACGCTGCACTAAAAGTTAGATATAAACTGCATAAGTGTGGATTAGTGGCAAGAGTAAATGTTCTATAGTTGATAAATACAATCAAGGTGTGACCATGTCTAGAACAGACTCGTACTCCAAAAGTAGAGTGGCTTCACCTGCTTCTGGAGCATATATATATATGCCTCCAGGCCTTGAGCAGGGCTCATGGAGGTGTATATAACACCTAGGTTTCTTGCCTGTTTTATCATGTGAAACTTTTTTAGAGCTCTCTATCTTGTAGTATTTAATATCCTTAATCTAATTTTCTTAATGTAGTAATTATAAATCCTAAAATGCTAAACTATACATCAAAGTTAAGGTGTGCAAGAGTCTTACTGAAAAACAACTCCACTCATTTGAATGAAGATTCCTATTTGAATTTTACTTCAAATTCTATATTTACTAGAGTACTGCAGAACACTTAAGAAATCAGACTGTTTGAAATGTATTGAACGCTGAATTTCTTCACAGTGGATCTGCATAAAATACTTTAGTAAAGTTCACTTTTGTATTGCTTAGGAATGAATTCCTAAGAGCCACATTTTAAAAATATATTCTGGAGCTGAATAAGCCTTTGGCATGCTGGACTGTCTTTCAAAATAGTATTTCTGGCTGGCTTGGAAATACTAAAGGTTGTCTCTTTTTGGTTTGTTTCAGCACTCATGAAAAGTATTTTGAGAAGACCAGTTTAGAAAGCTACCACTACACTATTTCTGAACACCAAAAAAGCAGGTAAAGTTCTGTCTGTGAAACACTAATTCCAGTGCATGTATGTCTTTGTAATTGCATTACTAGTAACTTTTAAAGTTATGTAAGTGAACAAGCAGATATTCTTAATGTCCTTTTGAAGAGGGAATTTAATAGAGCAATGGAAATTTACATGATGCTTTGTAAAATATGAGGAAGAGGGCCAGTGAGGAGTGAGTATTTTACTTTTGCCCAAGTGACTTCAACTTTATTAAATCTTAATATGAGATCTTCTAAAAGCAGTCTCTCCAGGCATCAGTGAAAAGGGTTTGGCCCTACCCACCCCAAGCTGTCAACAGTTTCTCCCCCTCCCACTTTCTTAATGTCCTTTTCATGTTCTATTCCAGAGCATTCTAACACTTCCTGAGCTTAGGAGACCTATCATATTCCCAAGGCGACAGCCCCATGTAGAGTAATTGTGTGAGGTGACCACCAGGCTTCATGCAAGTGCCTAGTCTTTGTTGATAGCATCTCACTGAGTAAAAGATGATAGGCATAATGTTCTCTCATACATCCTTCTTTTAGCACTTGACTAAATACAAGCTGCATTAGTTTTAACAACTTTTAAATTTAAACGGGTGTAAACCCATCTTTAGATGCTTATTTGGGTTCAGCTTAAACCTGTTCCTAATTGACTTAAGCCAAATTGAAACGATCCTGTCTTAAACTGAGAATAGGCCACATGACCTTCTTCACTAGTTCAACTAAATTGGTTTTGAAATCCACCTTTAGTTCAACCTATGCAGCTTTCGCATATAGAAAAATCCTTACCCTAACAAAGCAACTTTTGACTGGCAAGATAATTGTAGAAGCTTTCATAATTTTCCATTACCCAAGTAAATGGGCATGAACATAATATTGTAACATGCACATGTTGAACTGAAACTTTTATATGAAGCCACTGTTCCCAAAGACTTCTTGTTCCCCTTAAATCAGTGGTCCCCAACCTTTTTGTAGCCAGTAGCACATTCATGTTTTCAGAAGAGTGTGACGGGCACCAACAATTTTTCAAGGCTTATTTTGTATTTGTACATTAAATAATACAAAAAAATCATATTGTATAATATATGAATCGAGAAGCCACAAGAACAGAACACCGGCGCCCGCAACCCCAGAGTACTCTGTCCCCAGCAGGTGCGGGCCCCCAGCTTCTCTCCCCTGCTGGGCACTAGGCGGGCCCTGCGCTTGCCGGGAACAGAGAACACCATGCCTGCAGCCCCAGAGTTCTCTGCCCCTGGCAGGCATGGGGCCATGGCTTCTCTCTGGCTTAAGCCGTGGCCCCACGCCTGCTGGAGACCAAGAACGCTGGCGCCTGCAACCCTGGAGTTCTCGGTCCCCGTCAGGCACGGGGCCGCGGCTTCTCTCCCCTGCTGGGCACTAGCCAGGCACACACAAATGACCCAGCAGGCACTGTGGTGCCCACAGGCACCACGTTGGGGACCACTGCCTTAAATGTTGAAACCTGTGCTAGTTTTGGGGATTGTTTTATTTGTTACTTTTTTTACCTATCTGAGGCAAAATGCTTAACATTTTGGGTTGGAGGAGCTGTTGGATTAGTTGGTGTCACAGGGTAACTGGCTCCTGTAGGAGGGAGCTTGGTCTAGTGCACCTGTGATTGATTAGTTGCCTCCTAAGTGGGCTTAGAAGAAGGCACATGAATCCTACAAGGGAGGAGGCTGGGTGAGCCAGCATGTGAGGAGCAAGGAAGGGGGTGACTGAGAGCTGACTAGGATAGACAGGGAAGCTGCAGAGTGTGGGAAGGTCTACAGGACCTCATTGTGAATAGTGAGGCATTACTAGGAGATCCAGGGGCGGGAGGACAGGTTAGCTTACTGATCATCCTGAGCAACTGCTGAAGGCTTGAAAAGAACAGCCTGTGCTGACAAGCTGGACTGTTTGGATAGAAGTTGAGAGTGGTTACTCAGATGGATGGCCTGGAGAACAGAGTCCTGGAACAAGCACAGAAAGGAACTGAGAACCAAATGCTGGTGGACTCATGGGTGGGTGTTCTGGAAGAGTTCCGTTTGGAGAGGGAAATGGAAAATTGCTGTCTTGAAATGGAAAACTGGGTTTGATCATTAGGGTTCCCAGGATTACTGCGCACCGGCATGAATAAGTCATGTCCATAGGTGGGTCTTTGACTTGACTAGTGAGAGAGATGATTGTGCTCTTGGCTAGACCAATGGAAAACTGAAGTAGGGCACACCTGTTATGCTGCAGGGGGCACCCAGTTGGGGCCACCTTATTATAAGGTTCTCTGGGTCAATTATTCTGCTGTACCAGTGGAGCCAATGGTTTATCTGCCAACACGTTGAAACTACAAACTGCTTTGTCTTCACTAGGATTTTACCATTTTAGTTGCTGTGTGATAGGTAACATGGTAAGAAAACACCTCTTCCTAGTGAAGACAAGACCCTACAGGCATGTCTTCACTATATTTAGCTGATACACTTCTGTATCAAGTTTGTTCCTAGGATAAGCCAAATATGTAGTGTCTCCAGACTATCTGTCCTGAGAGTTATACACTCCAAACACTTGTTCAAACTAGCATGTTTGTCTAGTTTGACGTGTTGTCTGACAGTTGCTAAACTCTACTGTAGAAAAATCCTCAGTGGTTTGTTCATTAAGCTTTTATACTGAAAAAAATCATTTAATTTGTGAGGTCTAAACTAACCATCCAATGCCATAAAGCAGGATGGACTGAGAAGAGCACAGGTACAATATTAACAGTGCTTTCAATTGTTACAACAACACTAGTTTTATGTGTTCTAGTACTTAAGATTCCAGAGTGTTGCCTAGATTAACCATACTAGTTTGTCAAATCCTATTTTAGGAGACAGCATTTTTTGTCCCTCAAGAATTGCTTTTATAGCTTGCTTTTTTGCAGTGTAAATATTAGTTAATTGTGGATTTTGGGACAGTATTTTCCTCACAAATTAACTTCTAATTATATTTGGAAGTACTAGTCTTTTCCACAAGCAAGCTACGTACATGATTCTGTAAGTAGTTTCTGGCTTTGAGGAAAAAATCCTTCCTTCCTTCCTGAGTTTTCAGTAGGCTTCTGTTAGCAGAAATACTTGCTAGCTTGCAAATGTTCTGCTGTTGAATACCAATCTGACTTTTTTTAAATAACAAAGTGAATTCCCAGAAAATAACTTGCTAGTGAGACTTGAAATAATATTGGTCTGTACTGAATTAAATGCATGCTTGAGCAAACTGTAGTGAATGACATCTTTTTTTTTTTTTTTTTTCCTTCAAGTTTTGAGGATGACCTAGCACTTTATGGGTAGCTTAGTTTTGCTAGATCTCTTTACATAAATGAGTACTAGTTCACTTTTCTCTGTATTGTCCAGGAGTATCTGCTTATCCCCTCTTAATAGAAGGATTCTTTTTCTGGAAACATAAGCGAATGAGCTCAGTTATGAGATTATGGTGGGTGTCTCATTTGTGGTGGAATAACTTTAAATTAAGAGCAATAGTAAGCTTTCAGTTGAGCAGACTTTATCATTCAATTATATAAATGTCTTAAGTTATTCCTTTCAGTTGAACTGGTACTTTAAAGAACTCCAGTTCTTTAAAAGTTAAACTCTCAGATGAAGAACAGATGAGACTGTCCTTACTTCTAAAAAGTAAAGTGCAGAGAAAGTTGCAAGGAATAGTCACTCCAGCCTTCATGCAGATATCTTCAGTCAAAGGCAATCACCTGAATGTTTAGTGTAGCTGAGCTTGAATGTATTACCCAAACCCCTACATTAACAGAATGCTGTTTGCAAAGTCAGCACTGGAGTTAGTAAATGCCAGAATTAAGGTTGCCTGTACAACCTTAATTTGCCTCTTTATGTGTATGCATTATGATAATATTTAATTCCATTATCACATTGACCAAACTGGAAAAAATATTCCATTATGTGGTACAATATTGACACCCATGGGGATCATCAGCAGGATTGAAGCCTTTAGTTCATTGTGCAGACCTGTACACTTGAGCTAAAGGAGTAACTGGTAGCTGTAGTAAATTCTCGTCTATGAATTAGCACTACGGGGGGTAGCTATTTTGCCAGTAGGTTTCACAGATACTTGCTGACAGTGAAGGAATGATGGAGGTGGGGGGGGTGTTTCCATTTCAGACTGTGGAGGAGAGCATGCTGTAGAGGACACAGATTCTTCTGTTCATTCCCCTGAGTTTGACCCCTTTTTTTTTTTTTCCCATTCCCTCCAACCTGTCCCTGTTTCTTGACTACACCTGGCTCCTCATACCAGTCCCATTCTCCTCATCTAGTTAGTCTGCTCCTCAGGCTTTTCAACCCACTCCCATTGCCCAGCAAGTTCCAGACTCCCTATCCCAGTCTCCTTGTCCAGTCAATCTGTTTCAAATCTCTCTTCGCTCCCAGTCCCTTGCTTTTGCATGTGATTGATCTTTATATCCAGAAAGATTTGAGGATATTAAGATTCCAATTTACTAGCTTTTAAATAAGCAAACTGAGGAAAAACAACAACCCAAAAAACAAATTCCACCATGTGGAACCATAGTGACCCCCAACTTGGGTCATCTGCAGGGTTTGGGCCATTAGATGGGTTTCATAGCTATTTGCTTATCAGAGGGGAGAGTGTAGAGATTAAAGACTCTTGGGTTCAGTTCCAGGATCTGGAGGGGAGTGTGCTCTAGTGGTTTAGGACCTTCAGCCTATATTCTCCCCCTCCCACCCCCTGATTCCTCTGCTCCTGTTCAATCCCCTCACTTCTGCATTCTAGATCAGGCTGCTTTCTTCTTCTCTGGCTGGGTGCCAGTAAGGGGATACATTGCAACTGTGGGAAGCCCAGTGTCCCTCCTCTCACTTTCAGCCTTACATAGGATATGCTCCATTGCTCTATGGGGATCATGCTTGTGCAGTCAATTCATACATAGGAGCTGTGCAGGGCTGGAGCATGCTCTGTAAGGACAGAATACCTGGCTACTGAATTCTCCAAACTCTTAATTCTTTACTGAGCATGTTCAAACAACTTTTCAAAGACTCATAACTTGAGCTCTGTTTCATAGGACTGCAAAATGCCTATTCCTGACCCCCTTCGCAAATTTCATGTCCCTGCTCCAAAGCATGGAGGTATTAGTGTCTCCGTTTCTTACAATACATTTGTTAACATGAACTGAATAACGTTGGTCCTTAATCTCGCTCTTGGAAATGGCTGAACCACTCTTGCTGAGGGTTTTCAAAAATGTTCAGCCTGAGGCAGATGTCTGACATTAGACATTTGGGTTGAAATTTTCAAAGTTTTCCAAAGTTATAAGCATTTGAAAACAGCATCTTGCAATAGAAAATGTTAGACAGCCTTAACTACAGATGTTGCTGCCTGCCCTACCTGTTTTTAACAAGGCTTACTTGCCAATGGTAAGTAGGAAGTGCTCCCAGGTAAATGTGCAGGTCTAAAACATTCTGGGAAACTTGACTTTTCATAGAAAAATGTTACTCGTGCAGAGGATTTTGATTTTGAAAATTTTGATTACAAATGTAAAAAGTGTCATTTTGTTGTTCATAGCTCTGTTGGACTCAATGTAGGCACTACAGGTTTCTGTCTTGCTTGTATTGCTCAGGAACTTTTTCAAGACCTATTTTATAAGATTAGGGAATAAAATGGGGAGGATAAGATGCAAAAACCACTAATTGCACTGAGTATCCAAAGATTCCCATGTTTGAAAGGAATCATGACAGTAGTGGTGTTTCCTATTGAGGTATATGCTTTGATCTAACTTTAAGGAACAGGTTGCAACTTTACTGTCAAATCATATTGAGGCTTTTCTTACCCTGGAAGGAATTTTGGAGTTCTACATTGTATTCAACCTCCTTCAGCCCCTCGTGTTCTCCTGCTACACAATCAGCTTTAAATCCCAGGTTTCAGCTACTGTCCTAGCTACAGAATGGATAGGACTCATGTTAAATCAAGTTAATCAGCTGAGCTTGCTGTGAATCAACATGAGGATGCATGCTTTACCCTCTTAAGTAGAGGAAAGGAGATGGCGTTACTTCCAATGCACCCAGGCCCACCAGTCTCTGGATCAAGAGGCTGGAAATCACCTGGGATTACAGCATGGCAGTGTGAATTACTAGTGCCTGTAATGGCCTTGACGTTTCTCAACTTCTACAGCATGCTTTAGGACTCTTAAGAATGAGACAAAACTCCTTATGGCTTCACTAAAGTATTGGCATTTAAAAATATCTCAGTGGATGGACTAGCAAATTTTACTTTTTTTAGTAACCAAGTTTGGCTGTGACAATAAATATGTTTTTTGGCAACTAACACAATTAAACCTGTCTATCCATGAGATTACTGTAGGATGAAAACAGGTGGGTAATTCTGTTAATTCATATAAATGAGAATTACTGACATTGAATTGATTCCAGAAACATACTTTAGTGCTGCTGCTAAAATTAAGGTTTTTAATCACTATTTTCATGATGTTTAGATAAAACTGACTGCTGATGAATAAAACAGTCTTTCTTCTCTCAGATAGAGCAAGACCTTCCTATCTTTCTCCAAAGTGAAGTTTAAAAAAAAAAAAGAGAAAACCAAAACATATTCCACAAAACATATTAAATGAGCATATTTTTAAACAGACAAAATGAAACCTGATTCTTTCCATTGGACTTGCTTAGGAATTCAATTTTTCTGTAGAAAGAGACTAGGTAACCAGTGTATATAACCTTACTTAACAGGTATTCAGTTATCCAAAGTACTCCCATTTATCCAAATAGCATGGCAGGACATGGATTTTAGTTGGATAATAGGGTGTCTGGATAATCAAGAGGGAATTGAATGAGTGTGGGAAACACAAGTAAGATGTCAGACTATCACAGTATTTTATTGTAAAATGCCCCTGTATTGAAAAGTAGACAAACATGAACTTTGCTAGAGAATGCTAGCTTGCACAAAGCAATCACAGTAATCAGCTAAAATATGGCAAAGAACTCTGTTATAGCAGCTTTCTTTTTTGTGCAATTTAATTTTTCTGTTGCCTGCATGTGTAACTTTCAGAGGAACAAGGTATGCATGTAGTCCGTGTTCTGACTCTCCATCCCAAGTAAAAAACCTGTTAAATACAGCATCTGGTTCAGAAGCTGTCAGTACCTTATCCGAAGGTGCTGCTACCTTGACGACTCCTTATCCTCTTCAGCTGTGTCCATGAATTCTGTGTTGATCTTGAATGTTCACAACAGCTCACCATAACCTTCATCCTGAGTATCAGAGCCCTCCTATTCCTGGACAGCCTCTGTTTCCCAACTTGTCTGCTCAGCAATTGCATGCAGGGCATCTTGTATCCTTAATTTCCTGGGATACTCTAACCAGCTCAGCCTTGGGTTCATGTAGGACCTTTTTTCTCCCCCATCACCTGGCTGTTTCCTGCTGAAGCATGGACCACAATTCAGCCAATAGATAGCAGTCACCTTTTATTGTTAGCATCTTAATTGAATCTGTGAGGGTCAGTAGCATGTGTACAGTGAGGACATTAGCAATCCTTGGACACTTGTACAGGGCTAACCTGTTGGCTAATGTTCCTTGATCCATAGGTTGGAGTTTTGATGTGTTAGTAGGCAAAAATAAACACTAGACACCATCAGCTGAAGTGAGCTGATCAGAATCATTATCTATAAAGAGAATATGCTGTGGGAGGTCTAATGACCACAAACCCATTTGGACAGCTACCACAAAGTTGGAGTGGAACCAATGCTTTAAAAAATGGTGGCATTTGCCCATTGACTGTGTAGTGTGGGACACCGGAAATATATGCATTTGAAGCATCGGGGACACCTGGACTTGCTGATCACAAGCAGCTTTAGACCGTGTATTCCTGTGTCATTTGTACAACAAAACATTACTCTGTTCTTTTTCAAACCGGAGATGAACTTCTCAGACCAACGTGCAAGTGTCTTCTGGAAGCATTTTTCAGAATGTCTGCTTTGACCTTGTCATAAAACTGGTCAGCCTTCAGACCCTCTTTAACTGCATCCGTTCACACACCATTTTTCTAAATGGGGCGATGTTTGCCATGCAGGAAGACAACAGTTAATCAGCAACAGACAGCTGACTTGTATCATGCTGCTTCTTGAAATGACTTAGCCATTCCTCACTGCCACCAAAAGCGGCGTCCACGCGATTAATATTTTGATGGAAATGGATAGCTTTTTGCTTTAATATAGTTAACGGAACACCTGTTTGTGGATCTGCTTTGAATAAAGCAAGAGCCTCATCTTTGCCCCTCATGTTCTTGCAGTGACTGGGACCATCTGGGTGATCCATAATAGAGGAATACTCTCTCAACTTCTCGTGCACTGTTAATATTGCCTGCTGTGGCATTGCTGATCCAGAACTTATGGACCACATGTACAATCCACCGCCTCTTGTCAATGCACTTTAATATTCTTGATTTCTGCTCATTGAGCATTGGGTGTTTTTGTCAACTTAAATTCATGTATTCAGAGACATGCCTTAAACTGCTTGATTTTTATGCTGTTCCTGAGTAGCCGCTAATCAGCAATTACTGAACAGGCATTTTTTTAAAAATTGCTGCTAATGTGCTAATTGGAACATAATGTGGTATGTGTCTCATGGTGGGAGACAAGGAAGGGATTCAGATAATGAGATGGTTCGGATAATAGTTTTGGATAAATGGTAGTATACTGTATCTGAAGATTTTGGTAACAGTCTTACTACTTTTATCCTCTTGCATGGCTCTCACAAGCTGAGTTCCTTCTGTGTTTGCCTCAACAGACTTGTTTAGTTCCAAGTAGAATTTTGACAGTTACACTTGTGAAACTCCACTCAGGACAATAGGATTGCACAGGTATAACAATCTTCTGGCCTGCAGAATTTCTTACTAAGAATAAGTGAGACAGCACAAATTGATGCCCAAGTCCCACAGGGAGTTTGTAGGGTTGATGGTTAGAAAAACGGTTAAAATGAGCAAATTTGATCTGGAGTCAGGCAAACATGGACCTTCACAACGCCACTTCAGCAGACTCATTCTTCAGAGTAGATCCATACTTCAGAGGGTTTTTTCTAAGCTGAAATACTAATACTCAATCCTAATGTTGTTGTGTTAGGGCAATATGATTTAACACAATGTAAATAGGCTTTTTTAAACTATTTCACACAATGCACTAGTTTGCATGCCACGGTAAAAGATTCTATATCTTTTGTTCTATGAAAGATTAACATGTGATCCTCTAGTGGTTGAGATTTTGTCTAGAAAGGTCTCAGGAATAAAACCTGTAGGGGAAAAGGATGGTAACTTCACTATATGGCAAAGGAGGAAAAGTGGTTTTATGACTCTAATATTCAAAACAAGTTGGTCATGCTGGCTTTATTTAAGGGGCTGAGGGATAGATGGGGAGATAGTTGGCCTTTTCAAAGGCCTTTCATTAGTCCAGCTTCTGTCTAAGGCTGAAGCAATTCATTCAAAAGTGATGTTACCTCTAGAATGTTTTTGGCACCTGATGACCCTGGGAAGCAAGGTGCCTGCTTGGGACATAGCTCAGTTCCTTGTGTAGTGCTCCAGAATAACCTGACTTTGGTCATATGGCCAGCCACTTCCCATTACCTTTACAGAAGTAGTTCCTTCCACCCTTGGATAATGGAAATGAATGCTTTGGGAACAAAGTGATTAAAACATTTTTAAGTAATGGCTATCTTAAAATATTACCTTCACTGTAGATTAATGCATCAGTAGAGCTACTGTATACTTGTGTTTGTATCAGTAACACGATGCACCAAGTTGGTGCTTTCCCTGATGATGAGCCACCTTTGTGGTGTGTTGCTATGGCAACTGCCTTCCACAGCTGCATCAAGGTCACTCATCGCTCATAGCTTAGAATGTGGATTTTGTTAAACAAAATATCAACGCCCAACAGATAATACAGTTAATGGTCTTTTTGCTGCTTTATGCAAACTGTTTTGTTAGACTAGATACATGACGAGTACGATGGATTAAAAGTAATTCTATTTAGGTATCACTTAATTTAGCAACAAAGCAACTTAAAATGATTCATACGTTTCTTAGAAGGCTAATCTCACTACTCATGCCAAATGTGCACACATTAATACAAAGTTCTCAAATTTAGATAACTATAGGAAAAATAGAAGTCCCTTTTTTCATAGTTAAATCGGAGGTAACCAGTATCTGGCATAAGCAAACAGATTCCTTTACTCAACATAAATTAAGTATTTACTGTTTTCCTTCTAATACACCTCTACCCTGATAAAACGCTATCCTCGGGAGCCAAAAAATATACCGTGTTGTAGGTGAAACTGTGTTATATTGAACTTGCTTTGTTCCGCCGGAGTGCGCAACTCCGCCGAGCGCTGCTTTACAGTGTTGTATCCGAATTCATGTTCTATCAGGTCACGTTATATCTGGGTAGAGGGGTGTGTGTGTGTGTGTGTATATATATATGTATGTATGTATGTATATGTATGTATATATAAATAATTAGACCATAGTTACTGATGTTAACCACTAAAAAAGCAGTAATAACCTACAGAATAAAATATTAAGGAACTGATGCCCTCCCCAACCCACAAAAAAGTATACCATCCTGCCTGTCACTCTGACCTAGAGATTACTTTTGACTCCTCCATGTCTAGCTTCTCATGGTCAAGCAGTGGCCATATCCTAGAACCCTTCCTTCACTTTCTCCCTCCCCAAACTTGTAAGATCTCCTCTATCCAGGCATCCAAAGTTTCACCCTGGCCGCATCTGCTGTCTTTGCTTAATTGCCCCCCATCAATTCTATATAAAACACAGTGACTAAAATCTACTTTACCCACTCTTCTGATCACATCAACCCCATTTAACTCCTTCCTCTTAATATATCAAGGCCTTCTTTGTCCTCAACATCAAACCCTTCCATGATTGTCCATCCCTAGGTGTCTGCTCTCTTGCTGTCATTCCAGCCGCCTCCATTTCTCCAGTACTACCATGTCTGTCATATAGTTATACTTCTGTACCATTTTCTATGCTACTCCTACTCATAGAACTACCTGTCCTAATTAATCTGTATAACTGCTGTTCTCTGCTTCATACCTTGTCACAAGACCATGTCTATATCAATTTTGTAAGAAATCAGCCAGTTAGCAATGGCTTGAGTGGGAGATGGGATTTGAAACTTGGTCTAGATTACCTACATTTGCAATTTTTAGAAGTTAACACATGGTGGGAGCAGGGAGAGAGGAATAGTTAAATCCATCTGTGACTGTCTTAGGGTTTCACCCCACTTCGGGGGGTGAGGGGAGGGAAGGCTATAGCAGCAAGTCTCCGAGCCTGGGTCAGCTGACTCAATATCCAATGTAGATGTTCTCACTTGGGTTGGAGTCTTGCTGTTTAGATGTATCCAGTAATTATAAGGTCTTCCAGGTGGGCAGTGTGTACATTGCCTAGTACAGTGGGGCCCTCATCCTGCTTGGAGCCTCTGAATGCTTTGCTATTAACAATAGGTTACAAAACTTCCCCTATTAATACCCCACTTCCCACATTCTTGGGACTGAGGACCGTGATAAAAGCAGCAGAAGAAGATTGCATCTCAAGCAGCTTCTAAACCATTAAACCTCTGTAATTGGCAGGTCTCAAAATTTGACAGCAGATTTCTCGTTTCTGGGCTGATGGAGGGAAGTGAGGCAGTAGCATGTTCTCAGTAACCGCCATTATCCTATTTTTAGAGCTAGTCGTGGCAGGTAACCAGTGTGATTACTTTAAATAACAAACACTTCCTTATACTGCAAGGACAGGTATAAGACTTAAGGGCCGCTTTACACTAGAAGTGCTACAGTGGCACAGCTGGTGAAGACATTTTATGCCAACGGAGAGAGTTTTCTCATCCACATAATAAAACCACCTCTGCAAGAGGCAGCAACTATGTCGGTGGGAGAAGCTCTCTTGCCAGTATAGCGCAGTCCACACTGATGCTTAGGTTGGTGTAACTTGCATCGATTAGGGGTGGGGGAGAGCGCTTATTCACACCCCTGAGGGACATAAGTTATACTGAAATAAGTGCTAGTGTGTACAAGCTGTAAGTGATAAGTATGTATAGCTGAAAATTTACGAAATGTACTCGCCAACCCTGTGCTAGGACTACTGAATGAAAAACTAGTTTACTTTCTCATCAGAAATCACTGTTGCTAGGCAGGTAAAATTTTGCAAGTCTGTAGACTGTCTAGTCACTTGGTATTGGACTTAATATGCCATATTTCTAAGACTCTTCATTTACTTAAATAAACAAACTTTCCTCATGAGTTCTGATACGTTATTGCATCCTCCTTTGGCTACAAGTGGCAGTTCTGTATTCTAATTCTTGAAGCTCAGCAGCTTTATACACATCCTGATTCTGTGAAATTTAAAACAGAAGTTATTTGGCACAAATATGGAATATTTGAGACCTATCAAGCAACTATTAGCTGAATTCTGTAATTTAGGCCATCTAAAATGGTGGTGGATTTCCATGTCATTGACTACATGGAATATATAAAATAAGTTATGCTGTTTTCCATCTGAGAGAACAAACTCCCTTCCACCATTCTTCCCCTCCTTTAGTAACTATTCACATCTGCATTATAACATAATGCTGCAAGTAACAAAGTATTAACTATTTTCTTATAGCTACGATATCCACCTTTAGACAAAGCAATAAAAATGTCTGAGACTCGGTCAGAAACTAACCTTTTCCACCAGAAACTTGCTGGGATCGGGATTGGGGGCTTGCCCGCTCATCAACTGGAATGCCGGGCAGGCGGAGTGGGGTGAGCCAAACAACCTTATAACAGAACATTGCGCAGCTTTAAACGAGTGTGTTCTCTAATAGATCAGCAACCTAGTTACAAAACCATGTTCAGCAGGATGACTTGAAGTGAGGAATTACTGTAGAAGTTTCATCACTCTATAATGGAAGAGGTTAGTGATCAATGGTTCCATGTCTAGTTGGCAGCCGGTATCAAGTGGCATGCCCCAAGGGTCGGTCCTGGGGCTGGTTTTGTTCAATATCTTCATTAATGATGTGGAGGATGGCGTGGACTGCACTCTCAGCAAGTTTGCAGATGACATTAAACTGGGAGGAGTGGTAGATATGCTGGAGGATAGGGATAGGATACAGAGGGACCTAGACAAATTAGAGGATTGGGCCAAAAAAACCTGAGGAGTTTCAACAAGGACAAGTGCAAAGTCCTGCACTTAGGACAGAAGAATCCCATGCCCTGCTACAAACTAGGGACCGAATGGCTAGGCAGCAGTTCTGCAGAAAAAGACTTGGGGGGGTTACAGTGGACGAGAAGCTAGATGAGTTGACAGTATGCCCTTGAAAGGTTAATGACACTTTGGGCTGTATAAGTAGGGGAATTGCCGGCAGATCGAGGGAGGTGATCATTCCCCTCTATTCGACATTGGTGAGGCCTCATCTGGAGTACTTGGTCCAGTTTTGGGCCCCACACTACAAGAAGGATATGGAAAAATTGGAAAGAGCTCAGCGGAGGGCAACAAAAATTATTAGGCGGCTGGAGCACATGACTTATGAGGAGAGGCTGAGGGAAATGGGATTGTTTAGTCTCCAGAAGAGAAGAATGAGGGAGGGATTTGATAGCTGCTTTCAGCTACCTAAAAGGGGGTTCCGAAGAGGATGGAGCTCAGCTGTTGTGAATGGTGGCAGACAACAGAACAAGGAGTAATGGTCTCAAGTTGCAGTGGAGGAGATTTAGGTTGGATATTAGGAAAAACTTTTTCACTAGGAGGGTGGTGAAGCACTGGAATGGGTTACCTAGGGAGGTGGTGGAATCTCCTTCCTTAGAGGTTTTTAAGGTCAGGCTTGACAAAGCCCTGGCTGGGATGATTTAGTTGGAAATTGGTCCTGCTTTGAGCAGGGGGTTGGACTAGATGACCTCCTGAGGTCCCTTCTAACCCTGATACTCTATGATTCTAAGAGGAAGGACTGGGTCTTTTAACAGACTTTTCTGTCTAATGTTGAGCACTTAATTAGGGATGTAGATCTTAAACTGTCTGTTCTACTAAAAACGCTTCCTCCTCACATTTGGTCAGGTATCACTTTCTTTGGTATTTGTGAAGATGATCTGTTAGTCCAACCATCACCTTTTATGGAGTACTGGAGCAGAGGAGACCCAAAGCAAAACTTCTGAGGAAAATGTATTGGCCATTAGGAGGAAAAACAAAAGAAGCATCCTTTTTGAGAGAATACATTTTGAATGGTGGCAAGAAATGTGACATGACCGTTTTGATTATCTTGGCTGTGTACCGGATTCTCTACTAACACAAGGAAGCAACAACACTAAGTTTATGGTAAATTACTTGGTATATATGTTTAAAGGATTAAACACACACACCTAACTTGCTAGAATAACATCAGTTTTTTTCCCCTATCGGTGTAGTTTAACAGGCAATTAAATATGCTGCTATTTTAAAAACACAAAAACCAAAACCACCTACTTCTATAGCAACAACTATCCACCAACTTTCAGAAGGAAGCATGTCCTTATTTAGGGATGAGTGTCATAATTAATCTATCCTGTAGTCTAAATTTGAGAGAGTAATACAGTGAGCCGGAACCCTTCTGAGATATCTAGACTAGGAAAAGTTGGTGTGTTAACTTTAAAAAAACTACTTGGACTGTGCTTACACAAGGTCTTAACATCTTTTTAACCTGGCTTAACAAAACATTCTTGGAGAGAGACTAAAATCACTCAACAAACCAAAACTCTTCTGGAGGGAGCACTAGTCTTTCATGGTAACCAGACAAAAGCTGTATTTGCTTCTCTGTTGTACAGGCAGTTGAGCATTTAAAAAGACTCCCCATTAAAAATACACCTCTACCTTGATATAACACTGTCCTCGGGAGCCAAAAATTTTTACCGCATTATAGGTGAAACCACGTTATATCGAACTTGCTTTGATCCACTGGAGTGCGCAGCCCCACCCCCCTGGAGCACTGCTTTACCGCATTATATATGAATTCTTGTTATATCGGGTCACGTTATATCGGGGTAGAGGTGTATCAGCTGCAGCTTTTACTTAACTAGAGTGGTATAATAGATATAATTGCAAAAAAAAAACAACTCTTTTTATTTCCCTGTTTAACATTTGGTTAACCTGACTATATAGAACTGGCTCTGTGTTCACATGCAGAAAACACAAGACATCCATGTGAATAAGGGTTTTCATACTGTTCCCTTAAGCTAATCTAGGGCTACCATATGTCCAGATTTCCCTGGACATGTCTGGCTTTTCGGTCTATAAATAGCCGTCCGGGGGGATATTTAAAAATCTAAAAATGTCTGGGATTTCCCCCTGGTCAGCTATTTATAGATAGAAAAGCAGCGGCCAAGTGCCACTGGGCACCCAAAGCCCCTTCCCGGTTCCTCCCATCCCCTGCAGCCTTAGCTGCGGGCCGGACAGCATGGTGTCTTCCCCCTCCTCCCGTCCCCTGAACGCTCCGCCCCCCCTGCTCCTCCCCCTCCCCTGCTTCCCCCGAATCAGATCTTCGCGGGAAGTCTGAAAAGAAGCAGGGGCAAGCGGGAGGCAGCAGCAGGTAAGCTGGGGCGGGAGGAGGAGAGCTCTGGGGAGGTGCGGTCCTGGCCGAGCAGCTCCCTCCGGCCCGGGCCTAGCGGCGCCCGGCTGCCCCAGCGGCTCCGGCCCAGCACCCCCGACCCGGGCCCCAGCACGCCACGCCCAGCCCGGCCCCAAGCCCCGCAACCCCGGCCAGAGCGCAGCCCGATTCCTGGGCTCTTTAAAGCCGGCCCTGGTCAGGGGACAGGGAGGGAGGGGGTTGGAATGGTTGGGAGTTTGGGGGGGGGGGGGGCTGTCAGGGGGCAAGGGTGTGGACAGTCAGGGACAGCGAGCAGGGGGGGTTAGATGGGTCTGGGGTTCTGGGGGGGCTGTCAGGGGGCAGGGGTGTGGAGAGGGGTTGAGGCAGGCAGGTAGCAGAGGGGGTTGGATGGGTCAGGAGTTCTGGGGGTTCCTGTTGGGGGTGGGGAGCAGTTGGATAGGGCATGGGAGTCCCCGGGGGTCTGTCTGGGGGTGGGGGTGTGAATATGGGGTGGGGGTGTGGATAAGGGTCGGGGCAGTCAGGGGGCAGGTAGGGTCGTAGGGCGTTCTCAGGAGGGGGCAGTCAGGGGACAAGAAGCAGGGCGGCTTAGATAAGCGGTGGGGTCCTAGGGGGCAGTTAGTGGCCTGGGTCCCCTGACTGTCCCCTCCTGGGACAAGGATTGGGGGTGGGGTTGGGGGGGGGTCTGAGGGGGGCAATTGGGGTGGGAAGTGGGAGGGAGTGGATGAGGGTGGGGCAGGGGTGGGGTTAGAGCAGGGCTCCTCCCCCATGTCCTTTTTTTGCTTGTGGAAATATGGTAACCCTAGCTAATCCTGTGCTATGGGTATTGAAACAGTTGCGCTATTATCTGAACACACTCTTTCAGATTTCTAAGAATTTCATGTCATAGATACAAAAGGGCATATTACTATTTGTATGTCTGCTTTTATACACCCCTGTATTGTGGGTTAAGCCTGGCTGTGTCTAGAATAGTGGCCATTTGTTAAAACTAAAATTTGAAACCTGAATTGTTGCAATATTATCATTTTGGCTATTAGCTAATCTGCCTTCTTTTATTGACTGTGTAGGACAGATCCTTTAGAAAAAACTACTTTGAGTAAGCAGAATGAGATCAGCAGTGGGCATTCACTCTTCTGTGTGTGTCAGGTCTAGGGTGACCAGATGTCCTGATTTTTATAGGGACAGTCCTGATATTTGGGGTTTTTCTTATATGGGCTCCTATTACTCCTTCTCTTTTCCCCCCCCCCAACCCCACACACACACACTCTCCTGATTTTTCACACTATCTGGTCACCCTAGTCAGGTCTTAATGTAAAGGACTCTATTTTGATCACCTTTCCTCCTGCTGTGAGACTGTGACAACCATATGTCTGCTACAGTACTTGCTTACATGGGACAGTAGTATTTCTTTAGCTGGCTGTAATGTAATAAATGTTGCTTATGGAAAACAATAACTTAGACTACTTCCTCTTGCTCTTAATTTCACATATACACCCCCACCCCCAAAAGCAGGGGAGGGAAAAGCACAACCCTGCGCTGGTTAATCTGGAAACGGAGAGCAGCTAGTACTATGTGACCTACAATTTCTCAGCAGACTGCCAACTAGTGTTCCATGGACCACAGTTCTGGGAATTCCTGCTTATATCTGGGAAACTTCTTTGACAGTTGTCTGTATTAGAGTATAAATAATATCTAGTTAGTGCAGACCAGGTTACCCCCTAAAAAGTTAAAGTATGCTATTTTTACATATTTACTTCATCATGCCATCTACAGTGAAAAATACATTTCTCTAAAGTCACCATAGTGGGAGGTGAGGAAACATTCTATATCTGAAGTAAATCACAATGGTAGCAGCTCTGTAGATACCTGCCCAGTTTCACAGATGCCTTCATTTTAAAGATGCAGAAATTTAATAAATTACATAGCTACATTCACCACAGAGCAATCTGAATTGTTGTAAACCAGTACTGTCTACATTTAATTATGCCTGGTCCTGTTTCCCTCTATGGAATTCTCTATAAAGAAATCTATTTACAGGAATGTAAATCAGCTCTGCAGAAAAAGTGGACAGTCTCAGTGCTGTTTTCTCCTATCCTTCTGTGGGGCCAGGGAAGGTAGTATTTAATTACTCAGGTTTAAAGAGACCTAAAACAAAACTTTTTTGGGACGTGTCAGCAATTCCCATGTTTCAGTCTTAAGGTTTAATCTACTCATTGTGTCTGATTGTGGCTAGTACCACATGTTTTAGAGGGACATGAAAGAAACCTGGAATGGAATAACTTCTGAGACTTCTTCCTAGCCTACATCAGTTCATGACTTAACATTTTTTTCCCCCTCAAGGATGCTTTGGATCTCTGGACTATTTCTAGGAATTCTTCCTCGTTGTTGACTGTTGAAAATCAGCAGGTGCCTATATAAAGACTTGAGTTTAAAAATTTTGGCTGTTGCAGTTTCTTTAACACATTCCTCTTAGACAGCTCTGATTTAAAAATAAAATAACACAGCTGAGACAGGAGTACTTGTCTACATTAACTTTCACATCAAGTAGTCACCTTTAGGGCCTATTCCCTTTAAAAACAAAAACAAACTTTTGCCCTTCTTTCTAGTTGTCATAGTCATTACTCAGCTTTCTACCTTGCTACATTGGAGTGAACGTGCTCCCCCTGATTAGCATGAGTTAAGAAAGATCAGTCTTCCATGCAGGGTCCTAAAGGGTCCTATTGCACAGCATTTACCTCATTTAGTACTCCATTGTGAAAGAGACCTATTATCTTTGGGGTTCCAGTACAGTAATAAAAGATGTTTTCTTAGTTTCATAGCCATGGTTTTTCTTTTGATACAAGAGATTTTGTAGTGTCTTTAAGGGAAGGTGGACTGACTTCATATTAGGAGTGTTTACCTGGATTCTAATTTGCATTAGTAAAGATTTTCTTACCCCTTTTCACTCAAATTTAATATTGGAGGCTGGTATAGAAGTTTGCTATTGCATATTCCTTTACACAACTTGGTACAATGCTCCCTTTTTCCAAACTAATTGTTCAGCACATCCCTTACCAAACTATATAACTTCATGAACACTAAATATTAAATTCACTATAGCAATTCAATGGCAAGATAACACCTAATATCTAACTTTGTCTATGAAAGACTTTGAACAAATATTTATTTGATGAAGGAAGCTAATTGTCCCTTCCCTTGCCCCTGCTTGCTACACTTCTCAATTCCCTTTGATTTTCAACCTCTATGCCTATTCAGGTTGAAGTATAGATACCAACGATAAGGGTGACAACTTTTTAATCATACAAAACTGAACACCCTTGTTCTCCCTGGCCCCTTTCACTCTAATTCCCCCCTCCCTCTCTTGCTCACATTCACCAGGCTGGGGCAGGGGATTGGTGTGCGAGGGGGTGAGGGCTCTGGCTGGGGCTGTGCACTCCAGGGTGGGGCCATAAATGAGTCATTCAGGGTGCAGGAGGGGGCTCTGGCTGGGGGTGAGGGCTCTCGGGTGGGGCCAGAGATGAGGGGGCTGGGGATGGGGGATGTGGGAGGGGGCTCAGGGCTGGAGCAGGGGGTTGAGGGATGGGCTCTGGGGTGGGCCTGAGGATGAGGGGCTTGGGGTGTGGCAGGGGGTTCAGGGTTGGGGCAGGGAGTTGGGGTGTGGGGGTGGATTTGGGCTTCAGCCGGGCGGCACTTACCCTCAGGTAGCTCCTGGAAGTGGCTGGCATGCCTGGTTTCTAGGTGGAGGGCCAAGGGGTCTCTGCACACTGCCTGTGCCCACGGGCATCACCCCTGCAGCTCCCATTGGCTGTGGTTCCTGACCAATGGGAGCTGTGGAGCAGGCACTCAAGGCAGGGGTAGCGTGTGGAGCACCTATGGCAACCCATGCGCCTAGAAGCCAGGCATGCCAGCTGCTTCTGGGACCTGCACGGAGCCAGGGCAGGCAGAGAGCCTGCCTTAGCCCCGCTGCACTGCTGACTTGACTTTTAGTGGCCAGAGCTGCCAGGGTCCCTTCTTGAATGGGCATTCCAGTTAAAAACGGGATGCCTGACAATCCTAACCGGAGAAAGACAAGATTGTGAACTGGAATTTCTTAGATGTAATACCTCCATTAGTAGAAGAGCATTTATTTCCACTCTTGATTGTGAACTTCTAGTGTTTCAGTAGAACAAGTTAATAACATCGAAATTTTTAGTCTGCAGTTGTCCTCATGCTTTAGGCAGCTTTCTTGCTGTTTCAGGTTATAAATAATAAACATACAGGCATACCAGCAAATTCTGAAGTACAATATCTAGGTGACTGTGCGAGTGAAGCATCGGTGGTGTTGCATTTGCAAAACCAAGGATATTTAAAAGGGCATACTTCAAAAAAAAATGTGAGAGATTTATGTAGTTCTTCCCTTAATATCTGCTTGCATGGCCTCCTTTCTACCCCTCAATACAAGCAACTGGGCAAAACTCAATTGTTTTTTGAATAGGAGTAAAACACCTGCAGGATTGAGAGAGAGAGAAATGGGAAAACTGTTTGGACATGTGCTCTTCTTCTTCTTCTGGCTTGAGGACTTTCTATATGGTGCTGTTTAAGTTATTAAAATTAAGCTATAAACTAGTTTAAAGGCATAAGCTCAACTTTGGAAGAAGACTGAATGCCTTATTTAGACAGAATGCTCTGAATATGGAGATGTTATGAATTATACTTGGATTTTGGCATGGGTGGTTCTTGGTTTATTTTAATTTTATCTATAAACAAAACAGTGCCTGTTCTATGTTCTAGGTGCCTTTGCCTTTTCAACCATGCAACAGTCCTGCATGGGGTATCTTCACTCTGTAGGTAGGAAATAACACACCTGGTTATCGCTCTGGACAGCTAAAGTCCTTTGAGGGTAGACACCTACGGTTGGCCCGTGCCAATTGACTTAAGGCTCACAGGGCTTGGGCTGTTTCATTGCAATGTAGACTTACAGGCTCAGACTGGAGCCCAGGCTCTAGGATCTTGCAAGGCGGAAGGGTCCCTGAGCCCAGGCTCCAGCCTGAGCCCAAGTCAGCTGGCACAGGCCAGCCATAGGTGTCTAATTTCTCTGTAGACATACCCTGAGTGGCCTCTGCATATTCCTACTTCTGGGACATAGTGCCTCTGGTATTGAGCTGTGGAATTTTTCTAGTGACTAGTGTCCAGTGGGGCCACTTGTCCTTTGCCCTTCCTTGTGTGGGCTTTTGAGGTCATAAAAGGGGAGTTGCCCCAACTGCCCTTCAGTTCTTTTTTTTTTTTTTTTTTTTTTAAGTCTCTGAGGGTGTAGTGCAGTGAATTTGAATCATGTGCAGTCTCATCTATACTTTTTGTTTTTCTTTCTATTGATTTCCCCCCCCCCTTCTCCCCACCACGACCCGGAACTATTTTTTTTTCTAGTTAGTTGAACAATTAGCATAGACTTTCTTAGATAATTAGAATAAAGACGAAACGGTACCCATTGGCCACTGGTGTCATCTGGATGTCCCGCTGGGGTTCGAAGGCCACTTCAATGCTGCTATTGAAGGGAGATGTTCCTCAGACCTGTCAACTAATTCTGACTATGTATAGGTCCAGTATTGACTTTTGATATCCACTAGCCTAAGTTGCTCTTTGCCCAGTGAAAGCCACATTCTCTCTGGGTGAATCCAGTGCCAAGGGCTTTAGGCAGACCCAAAGGAACCCAATGTGGTATCAATGTCCTGGCATCAACAGAGTGACAGAGGTCATTGTATCAACTTGATTCAGGTCAGGGGACTCTAGGATGACCTGATTCTGCGCTGAGATCTTGGCTCTGTTGAAATAACTTGACCAAATTTAGTGCTGAAGTCCCTATGTTGCTCTGGATAGACCTATTTAGTACCAAAGTTTCTGGATCCCCCAGGTCAGCCTCATTTAGCACCGCAGTTCTGGCACTGCTGATGCTGTGCTGCAGTCCTAGTCTGGCCCAAGGTCCTTGGGTACTGTTGGATCGATCTAGATTTGGTGCTTTGGTCCCAGCACAATTGAAGCAGTGCAGGGATCCCTGGATCTCTTTGGGAACCAAGCACCATTCATTTTGTGTGGGTGTTTTGTTTTTGTTTTTTAAAATAAATGGCGCCAAAGTGTCCTGATCTTTTGGGAGCTGCTGAGTTGATACTCTTAAATCTGTGCCTCCTAGCCTGATCTCATAAAATGACTGAAAAGTGATTTCTACCTATAGATTACTCCCAGAACTTGTAGATATTTAATTTAGGCCCAATGGAACCTAGAACAACCTCTGTTGGCTCTGAATTCCGAACACAGATGCCCTTGGCTGCTGAGATTCCCGGAGCACCGAGACCTTGGAACAGCAGTCCGAGGCTTGTATTAACAGTAGCCCCCGAGTGCATACTGAGTCATATTCATTGCTGTACCACTTGGAAAATGTCTAAGACTTAGAAAATATTAAGGTTGCTATTGTCTTAAGACATCTAGGTTCCAAAAAAAAGCTTTCTTAGCGTCTGCTGCGCTACCATCTGTCAATGCTGGATCACTAACTCTTTAGGCTTTTTCTATTTACGTACTGAGATTGATTTTTGTGTGTGTGTGGAAAGTTCTACAAATGACCTTTCTCACCTCTATACTAAGTTTTTTTTTTTTTTTTTTTTTTTNCCACCGGCTTATCTGGAGCATTAAGATGTCTGGAAGGTTTGTTGTTTACCACTTTGACTGGTTTTTAGAACAGATGTCTGTGCAGCAGTTTTCTTAAGTCCCCAGAAGGTGTTTCAGAACTTTCAGCAGGATTGCTAATGGAGTCGTGCACTTAGTTCAGTGGTACAGGGGAAACTCTGAATCCAAAGAGTATCTTAATTTCATCTTTTGGTCTCTTTTCTTGTAACCTCAGTGTAGGGGGAGTCTAGATCTTCTCTTTGGGAGGTTTGACCTGTATCCTTAGGCCTTGAGGCTGCATGAGTACCATGTAACTTGTTTTTATGTGTTGTTTCATGCTCTTTAGTGGCAAATTAGATGGCAGTTGCTACTTAGTGAACAGTTTTTTCATTTGAGTACTTCAACCATTTTTGTACTAAATATTTAATTTCATATATAGTAAGAGTGTGATATTGTAAAATATTAACATTTTATTTACGTACTTGGTCAGAGTTTTGAGTAACTGAATTGTTTAGCTAACATGCCTGTTCTGAATAAATACTAGCATTTGATACAGAAACTATGGAATTGATTTATTTAGCTGCAAGAACTTGCTGATCTTTAATCTCTCTTCAAATATTACATTGCTCCTGGGGAATAAAACACATGTGATTAGGAGTTCAGAAATCAAATGTATTGGTTAATTCTCTGAGGTCTGTGCAGTTGGACTTTTAACTAAGGCCGTAGCTGCACTCGAAACTCCAAAGCGCTGCCGCGGGAGCGCTCCCGCAGCAGCGCTTGGAAGTGCGAGTGTGGTCGCGCGCCAGCGCTGGGAGACAGCTTTCCCAGCACTGCAGGTACTCTACCTCCACGAGGGGATTAGCTTGCAGCACTGGGAGCATAGCTGTTTATACTGGCGCTTTACAGCACTGTAACTTGCTGCGCTCAGGTGGTGTTTTTTCACACCCCTAAGTGAGAAAGTTGCAGCGCTGTAAAGCGCCAGTGTAGCCATAGCCTAAGGGTTTCTCTTCATGTACAGTTTTACAATGGTGTAGCTGCACTGCTGTAGTACTTTAGTGAAGACACTACTATGCCGATGGGAGAGTTTCTCCTGCTGGTGCAGTTAATTCACCTTTCCGATAGCTGGTAGGTAAGTTGATGGAGAAGTTCTCCCATCAACATAGCACTGTTTACATGGGGGGGGGGGGTTAGGTACAACTGTGTCACTTGGTTGTGGATTTTTCACACTTCTGAGTAGCGTAGTCATACACCGGTATAGGTCTGTAGTGTAGACCTAGCCTAAGGCTTTTTTAAAAGTGGAAGTTTACTAAAGTAATACCAATAAAACTTTTTAAAACTCTCTAATTGTTCTGTACACTGTGGTACATGCCTCACCATTAAGCATTCTGTATGTTAAATAGGCTTCGTTGGCATTCATAAAACGTGGGGGGAGGAGGTGGGGAGGATCAAGCGACAATGAGGAAAGGGAAGGGGAGAAAGCAGTGAGTGAGCAGGGCAGGGAGTTCCAGCGCTCCTGCTGTAGCATCCGTTTTTCAGATATTAGAAAGTTGGCAACCCAACATCCAGGTGCCGTAAATTTGGACATTGGCAAAAATCAGGGGGGGGAAATAGTCATGTTGCTATACCCTGCTTCTGCCAAAAAGTCTTTGTTTTGTTGTTTTGGGGCAGGGGCTATTTAGGAGAAGTGTAATCTTAGTCAGGCAGAAAATCCAGAAGGTGCTCAAACTATTTTTGAAAAGAAAACCACACATACCAATGCTTGCTGGGAGGGAAGAGAAAATTATGGGTAGGGGGGATAAATGGAGATGTATGGTGGGGAGGACAAGGAGTGAGAGTGGGACACTGGGAGGCGTGACAAGGAGGTGGGGATAGCAGGCCAAGTGGAAGGGATTAGAGGCAGATGTGCCTGTCAGCTCCACATTCTCCCCTCCAGAGATGACCTGTACCTGCCAATAGTGGGGGATGGGAGGCAGAGTGAGGGAAGCGCCTTCAGGAGAGGTTACTGAGCATGCTGAGTCTGTGAGCATGGTCAGCATAAGCCAATCAGCAACTGGGGGGCGGCACATGACCCCATGTGTCATGTCTGCTCCCCTCCCATATGTGCTGGAATCTGAGGAGGATCTTATCCCTCAGGGGTATCTCAGCCTTCCTCCCTGTCCCCTTATGTAGACTTGAGATTTGGGGGGTGAGTTTCCCTCCAGAGCAGCAGTTCTCAAACTATGGGGCGGGCCTCCTAAGGAAGGCACAGGAATGTGTCAATGGAGGTGTGAGCTGCTCTTTTTTCTTAAAGAGCTCTGGCTATAAGCCCTGGGTGGACGGTCCAGATTAACGTTTATAAACATGTTAACTAACTTGAGTTAACTGGCAATCAAGTTGAAAAAAGTTCTAGACAGGACTGCACTTCTTCATGATTTATAACTGCACCAGTTATTTTTTCTTCAGCCCCTCTTCAAACTAGTTAGTTAACATGATATGATCTTTTACAAAGTTTGAAGCAAAATCTGACAAATCTGAGTTGCATAATTAGAAGGAAAGTATCTTATGGCTAATTTTAGCTGCACCATAGTACATGCTGTTAAATAGAACTACTTGCAACATAAGTACAACTTTTCAAGAGTGTTGAGGATGTCTTTTCAAACCACTGAACTCTGAATGCTGCTATGGGTACGTCTGTACTGCAACAAAAATAATAAATAAAAAAAAAAAAAAAAAGGGCAGAAAGACTCAGAGTCTGGGTCAACTGACTTGGGCTCGCACTACAGGGCTAAAAATAGCAGTGTAGACATTCCAGCGTGGGATGCAACCCAGGATCTGAAACCTGGCGAGAAGGGAGGTCTCAGAGCCTGGGATCCAGCCCAAACAGGAACATCTAGATGTTTTTAGCCCTGTAGAGTGAACCCGAGTCAGTTGACACAGGTTCCAAGACTCATTGCCATAGTCTTTTTTTTTTTTTTTTTTTTTTTTTTTGCAGTGTAGACATACCCTTTACTAGTGATCTCCACTGAAGCCATTCACCAGTACAGTTGAGCTATCATATACTTCTTAAAAATATAACCTTTTCCTTTGTAAAATAAATCCGGATGCTCTTTTTCTGCAAATCAAAATTGCTTAGACTCCCAGGTTTCCCCCCGGCCTCCCCAAATACTTAAAACACTACATATGTAGTAGCATGCATACAATAGTCTCCCATTTAAAACACAAAAGTGAAACCAGCATAAGTCTTTTAAACTGCCACACTTCATCTACAATTTAAATCAGAGCACATTTAATATTCAGAAAAACAAAATAAAATATACAGTTAAAATGCTGGGGAATTCTCTGAGTGTGACATGGAATAAAAATTTTATCAGCATGAGTTTGCTATGTTATCCAAGTGGCAAAGCCAAAAGTGAATAAGAAAGGACTGTGTGTTGCTCTTGTTCGATAGCTATAACCACACAGGCCCTGTGGGTTATGGCTGACTAGCAATCCTCGTGAGCATTCTGCAGGTGCTCAGTGCAATTTGTCTCTGTGCATGGGTATGTGCCTAATGCTTTTTCAAATACCATTTTCAGTCTTGCTCCACAAAAGGGTGAGCTGGGATAAATGTCAAGCGACTGAGACCATTTGGGGGCATGATTAGAGCCATAGTTTGATCCCATGGTTGATTGCGCAAAAAAAAAAAAAAATGCTGGTCTATGAACTCTAAGAAAAGCTATTGTTTTCAGTGTGCTATATCTCTGGAATCTCTAAATCAAATGTCCCGAATTTGGATCACCAACTCTACATTATACTATGATGAGGCACATCAAATTTCTAGGCAGTCTGAGTAACTATGTGGATTATAGAGCACTTGGAATAGTCAACCTTTAAACAGAGAGGAGTTCTTAATCTTAACTATAGCAGTGCTTGCTATATAACTGTAATTAAGGGGTGAGATTATGTCACGGAAGTCACAGATTTCGTGACTTTTAAAAACCTTCAGGACACTTTACAGCCCCGGGGTGGTGGGCTGCAGCTGTCTGCCAGCGGGGGAGCTCTGGAGCTCTGAGCCACTGCAGGTGGTGAGTGCTGGACCCCACCCCCCTTCTGCAGTGGGGCTCGGGCTCTCATCCTCCCTCCCCAGCTCAGGCTTTAGTTCTCCCCCTGGTCAACCCCATTTTTACAGGTATTTTTTAGTAAAAGTCACGGACAGGTCACAGGTATCTGAATTTTTGTTTGGTGCCCGTGACCTGTCCCTGACTTTTACTAAAAATAACCATGACAAAATCTTAACCTTATCTATAATATATAGCTTAATAACACACAACAAAGCTGAACTGTCTTACTAACTTTTTTTTAAAAAGACCCTTTCATATTAAAGGAGATAGATACAGGCAAATATAAGACAGGAGGGAAAAGTGGTGAGACTGTTTTTTAGTAGCTTGAAAGGGATCCATAATACAAATTGACTTCAATGTGCATGCAAGAGTTTAATGTTAGAGTTCTTCGAGGATGTGTGGAGACCATCCAAAATGCAAGTTGTTGCTAGTTTTTTAGGGTTGGGGGTTCTCCTTCAGCTCATGTAACCCACCTATGTCTAGAAGCTTTTGACTAGTAGGTGTCTGGCAAACGTCATAATTTCTGGAGTGTTCAGATGATGAGCATTGTGTAATACCAAAACAGGGTACATTTCAAAGGAGAACTGTTCTGGGCCATAGAGCGAGCAAGACACACAACAAGATATGTTTCTCAATTTATCATACCAGAGTGCTATGACTCAAAAATTAGAAGAAGCCTTTTCCTCAGTTCCATGGGCACTGCGTATTTTCTGTATTGATTTTTTTGGTCTTCCAAAATTGTAGGATAATTTAAATGTTAATGTGTGATTTTAGCATACAGTATTCAGATTCAGAATGTTAATCTGACCAGTTATTCAAGTGTTGCCAGAATATAAAAAATAAAGTCTACCTATAAGCGATCTAATAGCTCAAACAGCTATTCCTGGGTCTTACTCTATGTCTACACTAGCACTTTTGTTGGTATAACTTACGTCAGTCAGGGGTGTGAAAAAACACCCCTCTGAGCGATATTAGTTACACTGACAGATGCACTGGTGTGGACAGCTCTCCCAACGACATAGCTACTGCTGCTCGTTGAGGGTGGTTTAATTATGCTGACTCCCCCATCAGCATAGAGCAGCTACACAAGCGATCTTACAGTGGCACAGCTGCATTGGTACAGCTGTGCTGCTGTAAGCTTGCTAGTGAAGGCATGGCCCAAGCCTCAGTACATGAGTCTCTAGTGCTATGATTGGTCTTGTCTCGCCACAGCTCACAGTGAGGTGATTTGTATAGTAGTAAAACAAGTGAGCCAGTTCATGAAGGCCTTGTCTACGCTACCAAGTTTTGTTGCCAAAAATGGTTTTTTGTCGACCAAACAGTACATGCGTACACACTGTGATGCGACTTTTGTCAGAAAAAAATGCCCAGTTTTGGCAACTAAATACATCCACCATGATGAGAGACTTGCATCTTTTTCCTCTACATTTTTTTTGACAAAGTGCCAGTGTACTCTTGATTTCGTCGCTTTAAATGACCTCCAAGAGATGTCCCACAATGCCTATCTTGACTGCTCTGAGCAGCAGTTTGAACTCCACTGCCTTGCAGCCAGGTTAGAAGCCCCAGGAATTTTTGAAATTCCATTTCCTGCTGGCTTGGTATGGAGAGGTCGCCTTGCATCTTCCCAGGTGATAATGGCAGCTTATCGCACCAAATGCTCTCCTGCGTAGACCACTGTGGAGCTGTTGGATCTGATCAGTATATGGGGAGAGGAGGCCATGCAGTCCTAGCTGTAGGACTAGCTTGAGCTGTAGGAATTGGGATACCTACAGGCACATTTCTCGAGGTTTGTGCGAAAAGGGCTATCATCAGGACACACTGCAGTGCAGAGCAAAGATAAGAGCTGAGGACCATAAGGCAAGGGAGGCAAACTGTCGCTCCAGTGCTTCACCTAAGACTTGCCGGTTCTATAAGGAGCTGGACGTTATCATCGGTGGCGACTCCACTGCCAAGAGCCCCGTGGATACTTTGGAGGGAACAGAGGTGGCGGAAAGAAGACCTAATCCGGAGGACAAAGATATTGATGAAGAGGTGAAGTTAGACGAGGATGTGCAGCTCACGGTGAGGTCGCCCACAGGGGCGGGCAGGGAGCCAGGAACTGTTCTCTACTCCAGAGGTGTCTAGCCAGTCTCAGCAGTCGCTCTCCAGGGAGCAAGAAGCAGGAGATGAGATGCCTGGTAAGTGGCTGTGGCTTGTGTAGTGTGGAGGTGGGTTCGGGACATAGAAATGTGGGAGGCTGGCTGTGTTTCTGTGAGGTGGACATTTCCCTGTGTAGCTAATTGGTACAACGGAACAGGAGGGTGATGCATGCCGAGATCTCCCGGGAATCATCCAGTGAGATCTCCAGGAAAGTTTCCTGGAAGTACTCGGTAATCCTCTGCCGAAGGTTCCATGGCAGAGCAGCTTTGTTCCTTCTCCCATTGTAGGAAACTTGTCCATGCCATTCGGCAATCACGTGTGCAGGGACCAAAGCGACACATAGGCAAGCCACATAGGGAGCAGTGTGGAAGCCACAAGCATGGAGTAGATGTACCCTTGTTTCCCTGCTTACCCTTAGCAGTGAGATGTCTGCTAGAATGATCCCCGCCTGTGGAAAAGTGTGGGAGAATTTTAGATTTTTTCCCCCACAGAATGTTGCACCACAAGCCTTGCGGGACAGTGTGTTCCTCATGTGGCGCAGCCCCCCAGTACCCCAACACTCAGTATGCTTTGGCAGAGACGTGTGCCTGGCTAGGGTAAGTGAAAAAGCGATTGCAATGTTGCAAAAGATGAATTTAACTGAAATGTTACTATGCTTTGTGTGATTTAACAATCCCGCTTCCGTGCATTGTCCCCTGTGCTTCATCAGATGTGGCCTTCAGGAACACACCACGCATCCCTGCAGCGCATCTCTGCCAGATAAAGTGCCCAAGACGCAGCAAATAAGACATGTTCTGGGAGGTACTGCAGTGCTCCAATGCAGGAAAAAAGGGAATGTAAGGAGTGATGGGAAGCCGAACTGCAGGACAGAAAAGAGAATCCGTGTTAGTTAAGAACACAACTAAGAGGAGGATTAAAGTAACGGAGGAGCAAACATGGATGCGGCAGTCCTTAATAGTGCTGCAGACTGAGCAGATCCGAGCTCGCCCTCCCCTGCAGCACATTCAGAACACTCTTCCATCGCCCTTGTCCCCACCCCCTCCCAACTCTGCCCACACATTCCTTTCCACTTTCCGGGAGTTCTCAGTTTCTCCGTCGCTCCACCCCCTCCGATAACTTTCACAATGATAGCTGGACCTACACACAGCTGTGAAAGTCCATCCTTCCCTGGGTCCTCCTTTCCCATCAGGCATCTCGGTGTTTGTGTATGCTGTTTCTTGTTCAGTACAATCAAAGTTCTTTAATGGTGAATCACTTTTTTTTTTTTTTTTTTCCTACAAATTGAGATGGCAGGCACTACCGATACATGCACAGGTATTGCTATCATTGTCTTACAGCAATTTAAGGTCCAAAATGACACCATTACGTCCTAGGAAAACTAGCACCTGTGACAGAGATACACATTACTGGAACTCATTGTCAAAGTGCTGCCTCAAAGCCTCCCTGATAATAACTGCCCCCCTCTAGGCTCCTCTGACAGCCCTGGTATCTGGCTGCTCAAAATAAGCAGCCAAGCGGTCTGCCTCAGCGCTCCACCCCTGAGCAAACCTTTCACCCTTAGCTTCACAGAGATTACCCAATTTACAGCATGCAGCTAAGACCATGGGACTATTATCCTCCTTAAGACCTAGCCTACCATAAAGGCATCACCAGCGCACCTTTAATCTGCCAAAGGCACATTCAACTGTCATCTGGCACCTACTCAGCCTATTTGTTGAACTGCTCCTTACTGCTGTCCAGGTGTCCCTTGTAAGGTTTCATAAGCCATGGCTGTAAGGGGTACACCAGGTCTCCCAGGATCACATTGGGCATTTCAACATCCCCCACTGTAATCATCTGGTTTGGAAAGAAAGTCCCCACTTGTAGCTTTCTATACAAGCCAGTGTTCCTGAACATGCGTGCGTTACGTACCTTCCCAGATCATCCTGCATTGATGTCAGTGAAATGCCCTCTGTGATCCACAAGCACCTACAACGCCATGGAGAAGTACCCCTTCCTATTGATGTACTCTGTCACAAGGTCATCTGGTGCCAAAATTGGAATAAGTGTTCCATCTATCGCCCCTCCACAGTTATTTCTATTTCTGCAAAACAATCTATTTCACTCACATTTCCCAGAGTCATGGTCCTTCGTACCAGGACGTGATTAATTGCCCTGCACACTTGCATTAACGCAGCCCCAATGATTGTCTTCCCCACTTCAAATTGATTCGCGACTGACCGGTAGCAGTCTGGAGTCGCCAGCTTCCACACAGTGATTGCCACATGCTTCTCTACTGAGAGGGCAGCTGTCATTCTGGTGTCCTTGCGCCGCAGGTCTGGGGCAAACTCCATACAGGTACAGGAAGGTGACTTTCCGCATCCGAAAGTTCTGTAGCCACTGCTCTTCATTCCACACCTGCATGATGGTGCGATTTCACCATTCAGTGCTTGTTTCGCAAGCCCAAAGTTCTGTGAATGCCAAAAGCAATGTAAGGTTGCTCCTATCCATGTCGTGCAAAATGTTGGGCGCCTGCAAGTCGTCTTCAGTTAGGAACTTGACAATTAATTGCACTGCCATCCATGATGTCTTCATGACATTAACAGAGCATAGGAGAGCAGTGCGGGATCCATCCCTTCCCACAAAGATGCCAGGATGCACAGTAGAGAATGGCTGTTGCAAAAATGCCATGAAAGAAAGCCAAAAGCCCATGGACTGCTGGGACACAAAGCAATGCATCACGGGATATTTAGCCAGGTCCCAAGATGTGCTGCAATCCACTCCACCTTCCCACAACACCTAGCAACAGAAGGTGTCGAGTTGGACTGTGGGATAGGTACCTACAGTGAAATGCTCACACAGTCGATGATGGTGCCCTCGCTGTGGATACAATCTGCTGACAGAAGAAGCAAGTGTGAACATGAGATTCCGATTTTTGTCTGTTTTTTTTGAGTGTCACCATTACTTTTGCCGACAAAAATTGGTAGTGTAGACATGGCCAGAGAGGAAGGGGAGGTTGTGAAACAAAATGAGAAAATGCCAAAGATAAATGGACAAGGAAGATTTCAGTCTTCTTCCAGCATATACAGAATGATCCAATGTGTTTTGGAAAATATTCAGCAAACAGTCCATCATGGAGTAATTTGTGATTTGGGTGAAGTGTTTGAGCATAAAAGGGATATTTTAAAAATGCTTTGACTCAGTAGTTTCTCAGTAATTTTAGCACTGAAATGGTTACAACTATGCTTTGAAGTTTAAAACCACAGTGAGGCAAATTGTGTGTAGTGGGGAAGAGGGGTAGATAGTTCACACCTTTTCTGCTGCTATTGTTTGGCTGGAGACATTTTTCTGCCTGGCTGGTTTAACAGGCAAACTGTATGCTTAATCACATTATGACAGCTACTTGGGGTGGAAAAATTAGAAACGATTTCCTAGAAAATACCAAAAATTGCAACAAGACTTGAGACTGTTGGCTCCATAACTTCTAATTCGGGAGTTTTAGCGAGTCTGATAAGTAGTTTAATAAATTAAAACTTGTCTCTGTCTTAATAGATTTGCCGTTCTCTTCTCCCTTCTGCATTCACGCGCACCAACATTTGCATACCCTATTATTTATAGCCTGTGTCTTTGCAAGGAAGTTAAACCACTGTCTGGAGCCCTAGAGTAAAAGGCTCCAGGACTTCTACTATTTGATCACAGTGTTAATTAAATCAGTCTTAACTGACAATGCAACAAAAAGACTAGAAGCTGCTGCAGCTATATCTATGCTAGATCTCCCACCAGTGCAGCTGAACCAGTGGTAGCATTAGTGGAAATCTTTTTTGATTAAAAACTCCCTTGTGTTGATGGGGCCAGACAATGTAAGATCCTTAGGGCAGGAATCCTGTTCTGGGCAAGTGTAGTTTCTCTTTGTAAAGCACCATATTGGCATATGTTTGTTTAATCAGCTGAATACAATACACTAATGACAAATTAGAAAAAGTCACACAAAGAATTGTAATCCACACTGATGTAGTTTAACTGTTGTGGCATGGAGAAACATTTCTGAATGACATGAGTGCACAATCAGTATTGTATATGTTCAGCAAATTGCCATGTGATTCTAATATGATGTTAAATTGATGATTAGCATGACTAGGAAACACCGAAATCTAATAAATAAATATAACATGTTTTAGATATGAACATGTGAAGTGATAGTGATGTTAAGCTTCAGTTTCGAAGTGGAAACTCTGGCTTGATATAACAGATCTAACAAAAGTAGACAGTATTTGTTTAAATTCGTGATGACTAATTCTTCCATGAACACTTATTTTAACATAGGTTTCATTTGCTAACAGTCTGTTCCCTCACCTGAGCGTTTTGTTTAATCTAAAATGCAGTTAAGCTGACCCATTTGTATGGTATTAAAGATGCAGTGAATAAAAAATAATCAACAGCTCTGTCCTGACACTTCTTCAGTAGAGTTTATAAAAATGCATAAAATTGCTTCCTAATGTTGTCAAATTATGTAACTATTTAGCCATTTATCTACAATTAAGGAAACAACTAGGTCTGGAACAAAACATTCCAAACATTTCTGGCATTTGGTAGAGGAAGGATGTGACCCATTCTTCTGTATTCAGCAGCCATTGACCTCTTGTACTTACTTCCAGTATGACCCCAAATCCTCTTAAAATGGCATGAAATTTCTGTACTAATAATCATGGATAGTGTAATTTTTGAAAGGTTTTGAAGACGGATACCAGTGTTTGAGTAGAGCCATTGTTATCTTTATGACCAGTTTTTGTCCATGGATGATGATTCTCCCCCCCCCCCCCCCCCAGGTTGTTTAAGCAGCTTTTATTATAATATGTCCGTTGTAGGATTCTTAATATTAAGCTTCTGGTCTCAGATTTTGTTATATTAAAGTGCCCAATAAATTTTACAAACAGACCATTGGACATAGAAAAGCTATAAGTAAAAATACATTTAAAAATTTACTGAACCTAGCTATGTTGCTCAGGGCTGTGAAAACTATCATGTCCTGATCACAATAGTTAGGTCAACCAATACCCCCCACCTCCCTGGCAGCTGGGTTGATGGAAGATTTCTTCCATTATCCTAGTTCATTGGTTTTCAAACTTTTGTATTGGTGACCCCCTTTACACAGCAAGCCTCTGAGTGCAACCCCCGCCCTTATAAATTAATACAAAAAAAAAAAAGTAACACTATTATAAATGCTGGAGGCGAAGAGGGGTTTGGCGGGGAGGTTGACAGCTCATGCCCCACCCCCCAACATAAATCAGTTTAAAAAAGATATGTCAAATTGGCCTTACTTCCTGTCATTTTATAATGTAATTTAAAATTCACTGATGTAATTAATGCAACTTTTTTTGTCACTGGAATGTAGTACATAAAATTCCTCTAATAGCATTGTACTTGCTCCTGCAAACAAGATGCTGCATTTAAGTGGGCTGTTCTGTATACAGAGAATCTTAATTAATCCCCAAGGTCTGAGAAATCTGTAATAGAACACTATGCAAAACAAAATTGTATCTATTTTAAGGCTTTCGTGTTCTTCATACATTTTAGCAGACTATGTACTTGGTAAATAATCATTCTGTAGTAGGTGAATTTTTAACCCAGAAATAGTTCTTTATCTCAAGAAATTATTTAAAATATTCTGTTAATGTATAGTGGAGAGTGAAACTTGTCCTATCTTGTCTTGATTATGATGATCCAATCTGGCCTTCTTTTAGGGGAGCAGCAGTGTAGCTGAAGATAATCTAATAGCTTTTGTGCTCTTTTACTATTGAAAATGTAACTTATGACAACAGATTAAAAAAAGGTTTTGGACACAGATTTCCCGCTAAAAATATAATTGGGAAAAGTAAAGATTAGTGTTCATTTGTAAGAATTCATGGACTGTCCATAATGTAATTTATTCATAGAGAGATTTTCAGCAGTCAGTTCATATATGTAGTATTACATTTAGAAAACTACTTTTGAAAGAACATTAAAGATGCAAGTTCAAGCAATTAAAAGTTAAGAAATGCCAGATATAAGTATATATGCATTGTTGTAGCTGTGTTGGTCCCAGGATTTTAGCGAGACAAGGTGGATGAGGTAATGTTTTATTGGACCAACTTCTGTTGGTGAGAGAGAGACAAGCTTTTGAGCTACACAGAGCTCTCCTTCAGGTCTGGGAAAGGTACTAAGGATGTCACAGTAAATACAAGGTCAAACAGATAGTTTAGCATAAGTAATTAGCATGTATTCTATGTGTTCCTTTGACCTAGGTGCTTTTTTTTAGGGGTGGGGGGGTGATGGGGGGGGGGGTTGGTTGATCTAATTACAGTGCACAGGACATGACATTTTTCACAGCCCTGAGTAGCATAACTAGGTTGAGCAAATTTGTGTGTGTAGACCAGGCCTGTTACTTCTAGCTTTTCAATGTCCAATGGTCTGTTTGAAAAATATAAAAAATATAATGAGACTTTAAATTTTATTGAAAAAAGGCATTTGTAGATCAAAATGGTGGCCTCCTGGTCTGGAGCAGATCTGGAGACATTTGGGGGCAGACGGCATAGTCTCATGGGCTGGACCTGGTCGATTAGACCCACAAACCCATATGCTGATGGTGCGATCCCATTTGGGGTCATGACCCACAGTTTGGGAACCTATGCAGTAATCAGTGGAAGAGCTGAGACTAGAATTTGGGTTCCTTCTGTCTCCCTATCCTGTACATTATTTATATCTCAAGCTCTATATCTGTGCCTAACAAATAAGTTGGGGCCTCAGTGTACTTGATATGTACAGAGTTCTTGTAGGAGGCTGGGAGCAGGCTTGGGGCAGATGGAATGTTCAGAGATTTTAGTAGCAAACCTCTAAAGCTATACTGAGCATATGCAAATAGTGATTTTCAAAGACTGAATGTGCCAAATGTTTAATGGTTACAGAAGGCAACTCTCTGACCCAAGCTCTAAACTTTTTTGCCAATGCTTTAAAAATATTTTCCTTTAATTTCATTTTTTGAAACAGTTAAACCGATTCTTAAAAAACAACAAAAACTTTTACCGCAGAGGCAGAAAGAAAGCATGGAAAATTTCAGTGCAAATGATTAAAATTTGGCAAAGTTATTAAGAAACTGAAAATGGGGGCTTATAGTGGAAACTTTTAGGCAATCTTAATTATAGGCATCATTACCAGCTCTTCCTATGACTATATAATATATTAAGTACAAAAATATATTAAACATATTTAGGTGCAAAACTTGGTAAATGCCAGAATTAACATTGCTACTACAACCATAATTCAGCTACCTTGTCTGTGTGCATTATGATACAACCTTAAATGTCATGATCATAACAACTTTTTTCTCCATGGCATCCCCACTTCATTCAGTGCACAAGATGAACAGCTTTCTCTGAATAGGGAGATGTTCAATATTTCTTTTTATCTTCATAATTCATTGTGTTGATCCTGATCCTTCTTGCCATATGCCGTCCAAACCTTGCGCTGAATATAAATTATTAATTTTCTCATTGGTTTTTTTCTTTTCTTTTTGCACTCTCACTGTAATACCTGAGTGACTCACAAATTGAATTTGGTATTGAATTTACCTTTGCAACAAACCTGTCAGTTGAGGTGGTGGTTTCATCGTTCCCATTTTGCAGGCCAAAATTCTTAAAAGTATCTACTAATTTTGGATTCGCAACTTGAGGCTTGTAGGGCCTGATTTTTTCCCGCAAAGTATTTTTAGCATTTTTACATTTTGTATGTTCAGACATAGCTCCAATTACAATTGTGAGCACTCAAGACTTCTGGAAGTTTGACCCCAGGTGTTTTAAGTTGGGCACCAGTAAAATGAAGAAAAACACAATTAGTGGCCACCTGTGAAAATTTAGGTTGAAGTGACTTGCCAGATATCCTGTATGAACTGTGGCAAAGGCAGGAATAGAATCCCGTTCTCCAGCGCAGCATTCAACTCCCTAAACCTCAAGACCATCCTTTCACTTGCTGCATTCACTACACCCCTTCCAACTTCTGCAAAAATTATGTAAGGTCATACAGACAATGACTTCGTTCTTTACACAATCTTGATTAATTCCCAGAGCAGGTCCATTCGGTCAACTACCTAAGGCAGGGATCCTGTGGAAAATGTAGTATGTGATCATTTATTTAAAGACTCCATCATAATTAAGGCTACAATTTAGTCACAGAGGTCGGGGAAGTCATGGAATCCATGACTTCCAGCGACCTCCATGACTTCAGCCTGTGAGGGCTGGGAGCTGGGAGGTATCCCTGCCACCTGTGGTGGCCCCCGTGGGCGACGGGGGAATCCCTGCAGCTCCTGGCCCTTGCAGTGCCACAGAACTGCCCCGCTGCAGGCGGTGTGAGGACCTGTAGATCCCAGTTTTTGTTATGGATATTTTTAGTAAGTCACAGACAGGTCATGGCTTTTGTGAATTTTTCTTTATTGCCCATGACCAGTCTGACTTTTAGTAAAAGTATACATGACAAAATCTTAGCCTTAATCATAATGCAACGTGCAATGGTGCTGAATTAAGGTTTCACGATCAGTCTTCATTCTGGGATTTCCTGTTTTATGTGTACTTGAGTTTGCAAACATTAACATTCTTTTAACATAGGGTTTTGAATGTAATTTGTTTTTTCTTTTCTTTAAGCAAATTGGAAAAACAAAGTCTATCATGTGCAATCATATTGACTTCCCACAAGAGTCATCAAGGTTGGAACATTTAGTTCCACAGAACAGACCTCTACCGCTTGAGCACATGAAGTGACTGACTAGTATGCTGTTATCCTGTCTGTGCACCAGCTACTAGAGAGGTTTGAGAGACATACTTTTGAGAAATATTGTCTGGTAGCAGAGGAGACGGCAAACTCAGGAATGCTGGGTTCAGTTAGGAGTTCTGTAGAGGAGTGTGCTCTGGTCTCCATCCACACCCTATCTCAGTCTCCCTTTGGTACTATCCATGTGCTGCCTCCTGACCCCTTACTCCTTCTCCTCCGTGTTGCATGGTGCTAGTGGTGTGTTTGGTTTTTTGGGTGGGCAGAGCATCAAGAGCACAGAAGAAAGCCTCTTTATTCTCAGTTACAGTGCCAGGCACCACAGCAGCACCCAGCAGCTGGAAAGAGTGATTGCAGGGAAGTCCGCCTCTACTGTGCTGTGATGGATCACGTTTAGTCACTCTCTTGAGATGACTCTTGTTCAGTCCAGTCAGCATGGAGGTGCTGTGTGGGGACAAAGCATGCTCTGTGCACATAGAATCTTTGAAGAATTTAGCTGCCAACCTTTAACAAAACTCTGAGCATGTGTAAAATGAAATTGTTCAGAGGCTTATAAATTGGCCAGATTTGGGCAGATTTTTTCACAGGGACATGGAAAGGTACATCCCTGACATCTGCTAAATATCAAGTCCCTGCTCCAAAGCATGGAGATGTCAGAGCTTCTCAAACAGTGTAGGAATTTTTTAAGATAGGGAGAAGAATATTGTTTTGGCCAACTTTGTTTTTAGACATGACTAAACCCTTTTTAGCTGAAAGTACCCAACAAAAGTCAGCCTGAGGCAGACATCAGGCATGGAAAACTTCAGCCCAACCAGTTGTATGTGGCAAAGTCAAGAACAACTGAAAACAGTGTCTTTTAATGAAAAGTGTTAGGCAACCTCAACCTTCGTATCCTGCCTTTAATATGGAACATGTGACTGGGTGCCATAGTACAAAATTTTATTTATAAATATCTGTGAATTTGAGAGATTCAGATTGTCAGCTCCTTGGGATAGGGACTATTTCTCCTTTTCCATTTGAAAAGTGCCTGGCATATTGTGGGTTTTTCCAGAAACTAATAATAATTTGAATTATGTAGGTCATCCAAAATAAATGCTAAAGAAATATCCATATCACATCATGTGGCATACAAAGAATGTATTTTAAAAATAAATTTTTAAAGTATGTTTAGCGTTTAAAAAATAAAAAACATTGGGGATACCCTTTGCCTGTAAAGCAAGCTGTTTTAGGAGGATGTCTACAATAGCCTTTTTTTTTTTTTTTCTTTTTTCAAATCCCACAGTTTGGCTCCGCTTGTGGTGGTAACTGTAGAAGTGCTTGTGAACACAGTGCTGCAGGAAACCACCAACTTCTAAGCTCAAAGTTGTCTAGAACTGTCTTCCTTATATGTTCATGAAGCAAAAATTGAGCATTCTGCAATTTTGGATGGTACAGAGTATTGGACTTACTTTCATTACTTGAAATTTGTAATTGTGCTTTGAATTAAGGAAGATTTTATGTCTGCCTGGCCTCGCATGCTGCAAATGTACCATGTTTTGAAATTATTCATAAAAATATTGTAAATATGTGAATGAGCATAACTTATTTTTAATAGATTTTGTAAACCTGTAGATAATCTTGGATACTTTTCAGAAACTTGAAAGAATTTATGCCTGGTCCACACTGTGGCAAAACCTTGCTAGCTAAATTTAATATGAATTTTTAAAAAAATGGTTTCAGAGAAGACACTGTCGATGGGGTGGGCCTCAGTGTCTCTGAAGGATTGAGGCATGCTGTTAATTCAAGGGCAGCCTCTCTGAGCTTTATGAGATGCATAAAAAGCATACACGGTTGTCTGTATTCTGTGTTTATTTCAAGAGAATTTTAAAAAAAGATTCAGGTAGATAACCATTATCTCACTAGAACATACCAGAATGTATCTTTTTAAAATCTCTGTGGCATTGGTTTTGTGTGTGTGCATGAGAACATATGATCGTTGTACAGAATTAGGTTTTTTATTTAATGCTTTTGTGGCAGAATGGTTTGCTCATTGTGTATGAGATGTGCTGATGGACTTACTATTTTATTTATTTTGCCTTTTCGATATCAAGCAGAGTTTGCATATAGTATATTTTGGGACCTATCTTGGTATTAGAACTATCCAGTGCCCATTCCCATCCCCCAGTCTTAGAGCTCAGAGGAGCCTGGTTTGCTTGCAACTGCAGTGGTAGGCATCTTTCAGGAAGTGACCTTGGCTTGTATTAATCAAATTCAGAACACACAGAAAAGCTTCTTGGTAATGTGCTGACTTGATGTAAAATTTTATAGCATCCATTTTCTCTTTAAAATGAGGCCATCTTATAAAAAGAGAATATATTTTAAATTGATATTCTGTATATTTACTGAAATTATTAAATGACATATTTAGTGAAGTTAAAATAATTAAGCCATCTTAAAAATGTAGTGTATGTGAATGGATGTAGCATTTTGGTTGTTTTGTTGTTGTTGTTGTTTTTTTCCAAGTAGCTAACACTTACGAATTATTACTAGCAAACTTATATTTTACAATAATAAAATTCTAATAATTACAAATAGACAAAAAGCTCTTTCAATTTGTATTGTTCATTTTCACCCTTGATTTAATTGCTTTTCACTTCTACGATAGCATTATTAAAAGAAAAAAATGCAGGGTAATTGAGATTTTAATTGTACCAAATTCAGAGGTAAGATTCACATACCATTTTTAGTATTCTGATTTTCCATATATTTTATATTTATTTATTTATTTATTTTATTTATTGCATCTTTTTGTCCATGGATCTCCACGCACATTACAAATAGTGGCTAATCTAGTCTCATAATAGCCTTGTGAGCTAAGTGATGTTATCATCATTTTCACAGATTAAGAAACTTGTGGGCAAGTCTCTTGTTCACTCTGCTTCAATCCTATAGGAATTCTGCAGAAGGGCTGGAGATGGACAGTCTTCCTGGCTTCCAGATCTATATATAGATCTTTCACATACAGCAGTATGTGCAGTAGTACATACAAGATGCTGCACGTGCAACTAAGATTATGGGAAAAGGTGCAATTTAAACAAAGCAGTACACCGTTAATCTTAATTACATTCTTACTGGAGTAAGTCATACATTCTTACTAGGGAAGTCTTAGGCCATGTCTACACTATCAGTTTTGTCCATAAGTGACATAAGTTTCAATGAGAGAAGTGCCCGTATGGACAGCGCTGTGTTGGTGAGAGAGCTTCTCCTGCCAACATAGCTACAGCCACTCATGGAGGTGGTTTTATTATGATGATGGAAGAGCTCTCTTCCACTGGCCTGAGCAGCTACATGAGCAATCCTACAGCTGCATTGGTAAAGCTGTGCCACTGTAAGGACTTGGCTACACTTGTGAGTTACAGCACAATAAAGGAGCCACAGGCGCCCTAGCTCACTCCCCATATACACTGGCAAGGCACATAGAGCGCTCTGACTCCGCGGCTACAGTGCTGTTGGTACTCCACCTCGGCGAGAGGAATAACGTTTGCTGCACCTTGGCTACAACACACGGGTGTCAGTGTGAACGAGGTGTTGCGTTACTGCGCTCTGATCGACCTCTGGAAACATCCCATAATCTCCTTAAGTCAAGTGCCCACTCTTGTCATTATTTTGAACTCCTATAGGAATGCGGAAATGCCCTTTCAAAGCTCCGTTTCTGACAGCTGGCATGCAAGCCATTAGTGTGGAATGCTGTGAGTAACAGAGAGAGATTTGGGGGGGGGTCTGCTGCTGTCTGAACTTACAAGATAGCATGCTGACATACACTCAGCCCCCCAAAACCCCACTCTCTCCCCCCAGATACACACAACACACTCCCTGTCTCACTCCACCCTCCACCCCACCCCCCATTTGAAAAGCACGTTACAGTCACTTGCATGCTGGGATAGCTGCCCGTAATGCACCGCTCTCAATGCCGCTGCAAGTGCGGCAAATGTGGCCATGCCAGTGCGCAAGCAGCTGTCAGTGTGGACAGACTGCAGCGCTTTCCCTACTGCAGTCTCTGAAGGCGGGTTTAACTCACAACACTCTATATCTGTAAGTGTAGCCATGCCCCAAGCTCACTACTGTAGACATGGCCTTATTTGCGTTGTGGTATTTGTTTACTAGCAGATCGTATTGTCCTTCTCTTTGACTTCCTCTCATGGTGGAGAGGAAGGCAAAAGCTTCCTGTGAACGGAGGGAGCAGAGGGGGAGCAAGGAGAGCTACTGAGACTCGGAGAGGGTGGGAGCAGGTAGCTGGCTCTAGATTCGGAAGTGCTGTCCTGGTAGGTCCTACTACTATTCCTGGAAGGCTGGTGCCTGGTACCTGCGCTTCCCACCTCTGTGACTGGTGCCCTATGTGCTGATCCCTCTGCCCCTACCAGTGCCTTGTCCTGTCCCCCACCTCACTCCAGCAGCTAATGCCCATGTTCCTGGCAGAAACACCCAGCCAACTCCCATCCACTCCACCATTCTCCCCCTCCCCACTGAGCCCGCCTGGGTGGTGGTGGTTGGGGCAGCCACAGCCCTTGTGCTGTGTCACGGTTGGGTGCAGTCTCACTTTCAAGTTTGTCTGGGGGAGGGGCGGAGCCGTTTGCAGGGTGATTTCCCACCTCTGTGCAGCCAATGGCCTGTGCTTTCCACTGTCATGCTGGAGGCTCCACATTATTTGCTGACAAAATATGCAAAATTTTGCAAACATTTTAAATATTGTGCGCAGAATTTTTAATTTTTTTGGTGCAGAATTCCCTCAGGAGTAAACCACATCCTCCTGTCTGGCATATTTGAACCCATGCACTCTATGCTAGCCATCACTCACCTTCCTTGTCTGCCACACTGATCAAATGCATCAACTTGTCTTCCTCTCCTTTTGAAATGTATTCATTAGCTTTCTCTTACATTCAGTATCAAGTTAAAGCTGCTCATCATCCACCTCTGATGCACTATATAACTAAACCCCTTCCTACTTCTCTCATCTTACTATTCTCTTGCTGCCTTCCTTATTGCAGGGAATCAAACTTCCCCATACCTTTATATCTGTCTCTTTTTACTTTCATACCCTCTTTTATGCTGCCTCATATGCCTGGAACTCCGTTTGTGAGTGAGCCAGATACCTGAGTACTTTTCATTCATATTGCCCCATATTGTTTTCTTTATTGAAGCCCACCAGTGTTGACCCACATTGGTAAAAATCCGGTCATTATCCCATTAAAGTACAAAGAGTTAATTTAAACAAGGGCCATGCTCCAAGATAAAAGAATGGCCGGCATGATCCATGATTCTGCTGTCACAAAGTACTCCTCTTGGTGCAGAACTGAACTTTCAAATCAAAACTTTTACTTTTAAATTCCTTTCTTTTTCTGATATCTGTAAAGATTAATCTTAAAAATATTAATCTTAAAAAGATTAACATTACAAATTACTAGGCCCCAGAGCAGGGACCATATCTTTTTGTGCAGTGCCAAGCACAAAATCAAAGCTGAATAAATAACTACTTAGTGTTATGATCATACAATGAAAGATCACACAGTAATGCAGCTATGTAAAGGGACAGATTTGAGATTACTTTAGATATCGGTCATCGCTCACTCCCAATGTTAATAACACATCACTCTGACTCCGTTACACCTTTGAATTCTTCATTTATGCTTTCAGCCCTCTTTTCTTAACCATTGCAGCTCTTCTCTGTCGTGCACTAAATGCTGCTGCCTGTCTTCTCATGCTACATGTTAGAAAAACTAGGAAACGTAGTCCCAAAATAGCCAGCAATTATGCAGCAGTATGGGTGCTAAGCTGCTAATGGAGACAGGGGTCATGCGTTCTTACCACCATTGGCAGTAAAAATACCTGTGTAGTGTCTACACTAAGGCTTGCCATATTGCAACCAATTGTGGAGCTGCACCTTCAGTATCAATTATTGTAATATTTTTTGCAGGGGAGAGGAGATGTTGTTTGCTCTCTTGCACATGCGTTCTCTCTCTCTCTCTCTCTCTCATGTAAATAATACCTTACAAAGACTCATGACTATGTTATCACCATCTTTAAGTGTCTCCATTGGTTCCAGTTCAAAATTACCAGTTACAAGAATGAGACATGCCCTCTTAGAACAGTCAAAATCCCTTCTGGAGATATCAGGGTGGCACTGGACTCTGGAATTGGAGCCAAGATATCATCCCTCAGCACCACAATTCAAGGAATACTACTCCTCGTGACCATCACCAGACTCCACCATCTCTCTAGCATGGAGTCATTACTGTCTGAGCACAATCCTAGAGCCGATAACAGCGATACCTCTCACAGGGCACTACCACAGAGAAGACGAGCGTCATGGGGCTGACCAGCTGCAACCAGGCCAGTGTACACATACTATGCCACTCTGGCTGTACTGAGGACTGTGATCACAAGTGTCCCTCTTGTAAGTCCAGGAAGCGGATGAGATTGGGCTCCCCACTGGCATCACTATTTAGACCACTGACGCGGGAGCCAGAAGTTGGCCACCAAAACATGGGAACACTGGAGAAACAACTGCATCCCTAGTCTCCGCCAAAGGAATTGTCATGCGTGCCTGATGAGGTGGTCACGCCAGCCTCTGCCCCAACAGTTGGTGACCTTAAGGCTTTCCAGGCTTTCCTAGTTCACATAGTGGAGACCCAGGATATCAAAATGATGGTCATACAAACTCTTTGACACCCTGACCCTATCAGCCCCAGTTGGAATTACATTTCCCATAAAAAAGGCACATGGGAACCATCAAAGGTGCTTTGGCAAACCTTAACTACCATCCAGCCTACACAGACAAAAGGCACACCCAAGGACCCTACCGGACTAACCCTGTTCAGGCGAAAGGCTTATCTGTCTGCCTCACTGAAACTCCATTTGGCAAACTACCAGGCATTGGTTGCCAAATTACCCTCTTCCATGTCAGGAAATTATAACTTCCTTCCTGGCAAAAATGCCACAGGATGCTAGGGAGGAATTAAAGGAGATCATGAGAATATACCAGATGGTGGCTAGAACAGCTTTATAAGCAGCCATGTAAGCATCTGACATGGCTGCAAGGTTGATGGCCATGGCTGTGACCATCAGACAGGCCTCCTGGTTGACAGCAATAGGGAAGAGGTCCAGGACGCCATACAAAACCTTCTGCTCAAGGTGAGGGATCTCTTCAAGAAAAGAACTGATGAAATATTCCATTCCTTAAAGGACACCAGGGCCACCCTGAGTTCACTGGGCCCCTACAGGGAAGAGATTTCTTTTACCGATTATTTCCTTGTTCTGAAGAAGAATGGGGACTAATTATGGATGCATTAGGGACAGATTGAGAAGCTCACTTGTATAACCTACAGATTCAAGGGACCTGATGTTCAGATAATATGGAGTTACATGTGGATGTCTTGGAACTCAGAGCTCTCAGTCTGACCTGTGGGATGTTCCACCTGTCCTCTGGAATTCACTAGTGCAAATCTTCAGACAGCATGACAGCTATACACTATGTAAACCAACGAGGCACCCACTCTTTATTCCTAAAGGCTCTTAAGTGCTGGAGCTGGTGCCGTCAGAATGTCATGTCCTGAAGGTTTTTCACCTCCAGGGAGTCAGACATAGCTAGGTATACTTCCCGAGCAATCTCTGATCAACCATGAATGGTCATGGGATAATGTTCCACTTTTCGATATTCCTCCTGTAGATGTTTGCCACCAAGGATAATGCTCTGTGTCAGAATTTTTACTCCAGAGGACTGAACCCAGAATAAATCTTGATCTGATGCCTTCCTCCTACAGTGGAACAGAGGCTAGTCTATGGCTTTCTACTGATTTACCCTGATTCCCAGGGTATCTCAAATATCAGGAGAGATTAAGCGGTGGTCATTCTTGTTGTCCCTTATTGGCTCTGGATTTTTGGCTGATAGATCTATTACAAACGTCTGTTCAACCTCCTAGCTAGCTCCTTGACCATCTGGACCTGATCTCACAGCACCATGGCCAGATATTTCATCCATACCCAGAGTTGCTGCACCTGATGGCGTGACTGTTCATTGGTTAAATACCACAGATAGACTCCTTCCTACAGATCCAGGAAATTTTGGATAAGCTTAGTGTAAAATTTACCAGACATCCGTAATTACCTAATGGAAAAGGTTCTCAATATATAGTCAATCCAGCATGGTCTGGAACCAGTCTAGTCCTCAACACAGATGATTGTCAGCTATCTGAAACAGCCTGAACTTATATTTTGCTGTATTAAAATACACCTCATGGCAATTGTACAGGCAGGTGGCAAGCTACAATCATACCTGGTCTTTTCTCACCCCACAGTTGAAGTTTCACCAGGGACTCTTGCATGCTTATCCACTGGTCAGGGAACCTGTACCTGCCTTGAACTTCCATTCATGCCTCTCTCTGAATCTTCCCTACATCACCTGACTCTGAAGTCAGTCTTCTTGGTAGCTATTACTTAATCCAGGAGAGTCAGCTGCCGGTATTTATGGTTGAAGCCCCCTATCCAACATTCCATAGAGAAACGGTTGTACTGACACCTCACCCAAAGTTCATTTCTAAGGTGGTCTCAGATTTCTGTATAAACCAGTTGATCAACTTACTTGTCATCTTTCCAAAACTACACTCAACGCTGGGAGAAAATAAACTTATGCATGCTTGATGTTTCCAGGACTTGCTTTATTATATTGACAGGACCAAACCATTTGGACTGTCATCCCATCGGTTTATTGCCAAAGATGTTGTAAAGGTCAAACCATCTCTTCACAGAGGATATAAAAATCAATAACACTGAGTATCTCATTATGTAATCAGCTGCTTGGTGTACCTCTCACACTGAACATCAAGTCTTACTTCACCAGAGCACAATCAGCAGCATCTGCCTGCTTTAGTAATGTGCCAGTATTGGAGAACTGTAAGACAGCAATGTGGAGTGACCTACTGACCTTTGTCAAATACTATGCCTTGGATTTAGTTGCTAGGTGAGATGCCAAGTTCACAAGTGCAGTACTACAATCGCTGTCTAATTGCAGCTTAAAGTTCTTATTCTGACCTCCTGGGGACAGACTGCTTGCCTGTCACTTGTTGTGGGATCCACACTGACATATACACAAAGAAGAAAGAATGGTTGCATACCCTACTACAGTAACTGATTCTTTGAGATATTGTGAGTGTGGATCTTTGCCTTGCCCTGGTTGCAGAAAAACACCAGAAAAGATAGGAAAGACAACTGTCACACAGCAATCGTGGGTCAACCCTGTCTTCCAACACCACCTGCAACGTCTGCCAACGAGCCTGTGGCTCAAGGATCGGACTTCTCAGTCACCGAAGGACCCATGAAAAATAACACTTGTGAAAGAGATCATCCTCAACCTCGAGGGATCACCGATGAGTGTGGATCTCATAGCCCACCCTCTGTCCCAGATTTTTAGAATCCTCAGCTACCATGGACTTTGAATTGTGAGGGAATTGAGGGAGGGTCATTATGCCCATACACAAGAGCATGAGCAGGCACGGGGTGCATGTTTGGTCTCAATGAATCCTGCTATTCAAAAACATCTGATCTACCTTGGATAAGGTGGCTGTGTACCTACAGTGCTATCCACACTGACTCTCATATCTCAATGAACCACAATTACTGTAGGGTAATTAATAACTCTTTCTGCAGGGCTGAGTGCTATGAAGATTCTGGGCTGCAACACAACTTACAGACAGACCAAGTAAGCCTGCTGTACATTAGATAGGTTTCTGAGTAGCAGCCGTGTTAGTCTGTATCCGCAAAAAGAACAAGAGTACTGGTGGCACCTTAGAGACTAACAAATTTATTAGAGCATAAGCTTTCGTGGACTGCAGCCCACTTCTTCGAATGCATCCAAAGAAGTGGGCTGCAGTCCACGAAAGCTTATGCGCTAATAAATTTGTTAGTCTCTAAGGTGCCACCAGTACTCTTGTTCTTTTTTCTGTACATTAGAGCAGCCCATAGGGGTGCTCTAATATATGCCATGGATTTCCTTGCTGGACAAGAATCCAGTGGCACAAAAGTGGCTTAAAACCATCTTAATCTTGTCTACCTCTGGACTGCACCTTTTGTGACAATCTCCCCCTGCCCCCTTGTCTTAAAAACCCTCACCTGGCTTTGCTGAAGTCAGCCTCTCTGGCCTTGTATCTGTTCCTTTCTTCTCCTCAAGGAGCAGTCTCCTCTGTCCCTTTATACAACACTGTTGATTGAAGTTCCTTCTCCTCTGCAACTGCTGCCACTTTGAATTTCCTTCTTGTATCTCTCTAGCTCATTGATTCTGCTTTCAGCTGAAATTAGAAAACAGCTCTTTTCCTCTGCTTATGCCTTGTAATTTCTCTCTACTTCTGCTGTTATCATTTTAACTCTGTGAAGCATTTTGTGGTACAGTTCGTATAAAAGATGCTATTCATCAGAAAAGTTGTTGTTCTGTTTTATTTTCATGCTAAAAAGAATGTTAAACGTCTATAAAATATTGCTAAGGAAATGCTTAGTTACACACACTGTTTGAAGGGGAAGACAGGAAAAAACAAGATTGTACTCCAGCTTGTTTGATTTAAGTAAATATAAAATAACAAAAATATAGATGAAAACTTAAAAAAATCAAGCTTCTGATGGGTGGGGGAATATGGCTTTTTATCTATTTTTTTTTTTTTTTTTTTAATTTAAAAAGTTAGTATATGCATGGAAATCTGGTATTCAACGAGTTAACTTTCATTTGCAGCCTGAGGAGCTGTCTGGAACCTCTGTTTTCTGATTGGCTGCTAAAAGGTGAAATTGAAACCACTGTAAACTTTTGACCCTGTAGCAGTTCTTCTGGAACGCCTACCACTTGCAGAGACCAGAGGTTTTTTCCTGTCCTGTATTTATTCTATGTGATCGTGCAGTGCTGCATGCAGCCTTTCCAAGAGAGGGGGAGGAGGGAGAGAAGGAGAACAAGCACAAGCAAGTAGTTTGCATGTTCCAGTAATGGCAAAGTTGAATTTTTTTTTTCTTAACAACACCAACTGTTTTTTTAATTTTTTTTGTTCTGTAAACAAGTAGGAATTGTTCTCCCCACTTCCCCCCAAGATATTTCTTTGTATGTAAAAAGTCCAAATGGAGGCTGACTACTTCTGTTAATTAGAAACAGGGACAGGACTCCAAGGATGAGTCATCAGTTGGATGCTGGCATGCTAAAATGTTTTATTTCTTTGCTTTAGCAACTAAACTAATAATAAAGGTTTTTTTCCAAAAATTGAAGTGGCTTCTGTTGTCTATATGAAAAGCCTTCCAGAGATGCACTTAATAAATAGAATTTATTTTCTTCATTCACAAGGTTGTGGTATTTCTAACTGCATTCCAGTTAGCTGAGACCCACAACTGCAATTATCTTATTTTTGTCTCTGATTATATTCCTCCTCTCTCTAAGAAGAAACAAATTTTGAACCCATCTTTGTGTGTTTGAGTCTGGAAATAAAGTGATCCCAGCTCAATCCGGTTCTTCTGCAATTTGCAGCTGGTGCACAATGACAGCCACAATCCAGTTTGTAAACTGGCTGCTGGTTACATTAGTGGAGTGAATTTAGGGCATGATTCTCATCTCTCTCAGATTTTACACTGGTATAACTCTGTCTTCAAGGGATTTACATTGGTGTTAAGTGGGAAGAAAATCAGGACTTTAACTTTGTAGTTCTTTAAAAATTCACCTTCTTTCCATGGTCTTACAGGCTAACTGCATCTGATAACCTGCTTTTACAGTGGGAGTTTAGGTGATGCCATGAGGTAAACTAGAACTAGCAGCATTACTTTCTTTAATGCAAAATAAAGATTGGCCATCTTGGTACAGTCTTTTTTCCTTTTAAACAATTCGTGCTCACCCCCACAGTGCATCAGCTGATATATCCTCTCTTCCTCTCCCGCCCCCCCCCCCCTACCCCGTGTTTGGCTCAATATTCTAATTGAGAGGCATGGTTTACTGAACATTCTTATGTCACTTTAAAATCAAAGATTCCGAAAATGGTATATTTAGAGATGGCGTTCACAATTCTTGCCTGCCCAAAGGAAACACAAATTAAAAACTTGAAACCTAACTACCGGATGATCACGTTCTGATTATTTTATTAAGCTGCTCTTGAGAACACTTTTCTGTCTGAGGTTTAAAATTGAGCATATTATGTAATAAGAGGACTTTATTAAATAAACCCCAGCAGAATATTAGTATGAAAAGGATTTGTAACATGGGCTTAATAAGCAGCTCTAAATGTGTCAGAAATATGTTCAACACTCAGTTATCCAGGGCTGGCATGGTGGAGTAACATTGTGAAGGTTTGTGGGTACAGATCTCTGCTTCAAAGACTGTTGTTTCCTCTCTACAGTTTTATCTGGGAATTGAGCAGGGAGTCCCCTGAAGCATTGCCAGCAGCATCAAAGGAACAATGAATATAATATGATTAATAGCAGATTCCCTGCCCCCTCTTGTGTGCAATTCCCCTTGCAGTAGCTCTAGAAAAACACATTCATAATGATATTCAGTGGCCTCTCTGTTCCAGTCAGTGTTCCCAAGCAGAGCAGCTATTATTATATAGTTTGATTGGTTTTTTTTACACTTCATTCTTTGTTCTGTGCTTGTGTGTGTGTTGGCTATTTTCATTTTTCATAAGATTTTTCTCTGGTTTGGACACAAATCATACCACACATTCGGGCCTTGTATGGAAAAGAGAGACTCTGAGTAATCCATGCAAGCAATTAATAAAGGAAACAGATTGAAATTGTATAGCATTCTAGACACAAGCCAGCTACTAACATCTGTGAAGAAATAATCTTTTATCCACAAATGAATGCCACAATGTTTTTGTCACTATTAGAGATAGTGTCAAGCTGAATAAATGGAGTAAATACCTTTCTCTTATTAAAAGGATATATAATGCTTAAGATCATGATCTAAATGAGCAAAAGCTTTTTTTTATATTGAGCAGCAGCATTTAAGAAACATATGAACAGTGTAATTTCAAATATTGTAAAATGTTTTCCTCATTTGCTTTGTGTATGCACCCTTGCTCATACAATACATATTTAAGTTTAGAGAGTCAGGATGGGTGAGGTAATATCTTTTATTGGACTAACTTCTGTTGTGGGGGAAAAAACAAGCTTTTGAGCTTGCACAGAGCTCTTCTTCTGGGAGTCTGGGAAAGGTACTCAGTGTGTCACAGCTAAATACAAAGGGGGACAGATTGTTTAACATAAGTAGTTATGGTTTCTTACGATCTGTTCCACCTTGTTGTAATTGACACTGTGAGTACCTTTCCCACACCTGAAGAAGAGCTGAGTAGTCTCAAAAGCTTGTCTCTTTCATCAACAGAAGTTGGTCCAATAAAATATATTATCTCATCCACCTTGTCTGTCTAATGTCCTCGAACTAATACAGGTACAACAATACTGCAAACAATATTTGTTAGACATTTGGGTAACTTTAACTCTTGGGGGGCTTCATCTGAAAGCTTCTTTGAAAAGAAATCGATAAACTTCTATTTTCAGCATTAGTCTAACATTCTGTGTTCTAGCTCTTAAGAAAATGTATATCAAATGGGAGTGAACATTTCAGGAATAGAGATAATCTTTAGAAATATTGCAATGTGTGCCAACAATAAGATAGGAGAATACTTGGATATTGCTAAAACTTAAAGCTGCAGTAGCAACTTCAGTTCTGCTAAATCTTGCAACTTTGTTATAAGGCTCCTATTACTTTTCTGAACCTCCCAGCAGTTGGAGTCTGTGGTTATGTGAGAATCTGTTTTCATTTTTTTTCTTTAAAAAAAAAAAAAAGGGGGGGGGAGTTTCTGGCCCTTGTGGGAGTGAAGAAAGACATGAAAATGTGAGTACTAAAGGCTCAAGTACAAAAATTCCCAAAATGCATTAGTCTTGGAAATCATGAGTTTTTATTGTTTTTTTTGGACTGGATTCCTGTTCTTTTTTTAAACATTTGGAGTTACAAATACTGCTGCTGATGAGAAGCATATAACCACTTGAAAATAGTTGAATTTAAAGATGCCCATCATTAATAGTTTGTGTAAAAACTCTTAACTTGTAGACTTTTTTTCCTTCCCTTTCCTTCAATAAACAGTAGCATGTGTTTATTGTTAGTGCAGTCTCTAACCTTAAAATAGTAGGATGCAGGGGTTTACATATAAACTGAAGAAACTATTTACAAATACTTTCTCCATCTTGCGAAGGCCCAGAGATCTGTTACAATGGGTCTTTAGTCTGGTTGCAGCTTGGGGGCAGATCCATACCTGTCAGTCATTGGCAGCAGGAGAATGCACCACTCCCTGGAGTTCTCTCCACTTTTTTTTCAGCTTGCACAGCAGCTACTGGCTCATCAAACTGCCACTGCTGCAGAGCTTTGTGAAGGAAATTCCAAACTTCATTTGAAATTTGTCTCTAACTTTTTGGCACAACAATCCACCTAATTCCCAGCATTTTCTCGTGGCTACACTTGTCTTCTGGGGAGATCGTCCCCTCAGTTGTGAGGTGTTTGCACCAGCTGGTGCCCTTGTAGGCTTCAAGAAGAGAGCTGGGCTTGGAAAAGCCAGTGAGAAAAGAGAGTTTTTTTTTTTTTCATCTACTACTTTACCCCCTTATGGAGTATTTTAATTCAAGAGCTCAGCAGGCTCTGTGGGAGAATGCAGTTCCCTCCTTCATATAGACTAGTCTGGGCAGGGAGCACTCCTCCTCTACCCTCACCAGTTGGAAAGGAGGCAGACATAACTAGAAAATCTGTCTCCAGGGGCAAGCAGTATACTCCCTCCACCCCCCCGCCCATCTTCATGAGGGGACAATGCTAGAAGGACAGTATGCCAGATGGAAGATCATGCCTGACTCCCTAGCGCCTACACTAAGAGACTGAGTTCCTGATTGCAGAGCTTATTTGCCTTTCTTCCCTCTGCCACCCTTCAGGCTGTGGATGGAGAGTACTGCACAAAGCAGATACCATCAACACCAGATATTGTGGTCAGGGGCTTTCTAGCCCAGCTCCCTTCTTCTCCTGCCACTTCTGTAACAGGTGTCCCAAGTTCATTATTGATATCCCAAGTTGGGACCTCCAGGGGTGAGACAGAGCTACAGCCTCAGGTAAACATGGGCCAGCTAGAGAGGGGTAGAGCTTCTGAGGAGTCCATCCTTGAACCCAAGCCCAATTTTACTTCCCCCTCTAAAGCAGTATTTTGCGGACAAATTCCTAAAGGGGAAATAAATAAAATTAGCTCATTTTCACCTGCTCACCTTTGTGGAATTCAGCAGGGCAGATCAATACAGAAGAGGCCAAGCCACAGATGCGCTGATTCTCTTAAGTGTGTGCCCACACCAAAGGGAATTCTTCCTCCTTAGAGGAGGACCACCAGCTGACCAAATCAGGAGTTAGGGTATCAATAAATAAAGTGTATATTTTTAATTTTATATATTAGAAACAAAATTCTGTGCTGGAGGGATTATATCTCCCGGCTGGCCTGGGAACACTTGGGAATCCCTCAGCGGGAGCTTGAACTTGTTGTGGAGGAAAGGGAGGTCTGGTCTTCCCTACTCTCCATGCTGCTGCCATGATCCTCACCAGGAAAGGCAGCATAGAGGAGAAGGAGAAGAAGAAATGAGGAGAAAAAAAAAAAAAAATCTGGAGGCTAGTATTCCAGGCAGAATACTGAGTAATGTGGAACTATGATTAGGAAGTCTGCAGCTCCCCTACACAAGCGATATCTGTAAATCCCTCCTCAGTCTCCCTGGGAATTGCAGGTAATAGAGTGGTGGAGATCTGCCCCCGTCTAAAAGACTAGGGAAATATCAGATTGTCATTTGTTAGATGCTGCTTCGGATCATCATGCCCTATTGGGTTGTCATTCCTAGCTGCCACTGAAGGTCACCATGTCTTAATGCCCAGTTGGTTATACCCAGCTTCTGTTGCAGGCTGCTATGTCTCGCTAGCATCTCCTCTTCCCCCAAGTACCTAGCCATGGAGTGATGAGAGGGACAGAAGCCCAGACGTGGAAGAACAAGCAGGTAGTAAGAGACCTCTTGGCACGTAATTTTGCTTCAGCACTATCCAGATTGAACAGCTGCAGATGTCATCATGCCTTCTATCCAGTAAAGCATATCTCACAGAAGCTACTATCTTCAATCAGATAAAATTTGAAGTTGACCTGTCTCAGAGGAGATCCAGTTTTGTACTTCTAACTCAAACAAGTAGTCCTTACAACAGTTATAGCATACATTCCCAAAGTAAATTCAAGAAATATTTTTCCTTCTGTTAAGTGTCAAAGCCCAATCCTTAGGAGCATTAGAGAAACAAGGTGAGTAAGGTCATATCTCTTATTGGACCAACTTCTGTTGGTGAAAGACACAAGCTTTTCAGTGTACACAGAGCTTTTTCTTAGGACAGGGCAGAGAACTTGTATCTTTCATATTGAGATCTACTAGGCAGCCACATGGCCATCAAAAGATAAATTCACTAATATTCTACATATCGGTTATCCAGTCTTTAGCCAAAGTCATTTTTGGCAGAAATCTTCTGCATGTGTTAGTGCCCAGGGGAAAATGAAGGATACATAATGTATCTTGTTTTGGATATCCATATTTAAAGGATGATCCAGATTACCATCCTGGAGGTACACTACTGTGAAAATCCCATTGTAACAGATCTATGGACCATAGAACAATGAAGAATAGGAAAAATTTATCTCTGACTTTTTTTTTTTTTTTTTCTTCAAGTAATAAGGTCTACAGATCTGGCTCATCCTGGAGACAAATGGATTATCTAGAATGGAGGTGAAAATTAACACCCAAATATTTGGGTCTGTTGTGTTTTTTATGGGGAATTTCCCATGCTCTGCAGTAGGAGAAATTGTTGTATTTTCCTCAAAGTAGATTTAATACAGTCTGTAACTTAGGAAAGTAGAATTGAATTTTCCTTCCTGTGAAAGTTGTCTCAATGTGAGGAGAGGGGGAAAGGCGGGACAAGATGGATGGACTTCAGAAGAAGAGTTACTCCCCTGCTGCTGGTGACTGACAGATCTGAGTCTATCCCCAACCTGCAAGCAGGGTGAAGTACCCATTGTAACTGATCTATGTAGCTTGTTACTCATAGAAAGGAAATGTTCAGGTAAACACAGATAATTTTTCTTACTACTTTTGTCTATTAAAGGATTTTGAATATTCTGAATGAATATTTAAAAAAAAATATTTGCAGATATGTAGAGACTAGATAAAAATGTCAAGACAAATGTAGTGACATTTCTTCTTTGCCTCCTGTACTCAGTTTATCTAATTTATTTCAAATACTGAAGTATTTTTCCAAGAATTTATGCCAGCTTAGATTCTGTCCTTAAATTATAACATTGTTAGGAAAAAGCTGTGCAACATCTGAAACTGAGAAAGTTCTTTCATGACTTAATGTCAAATGAAAGTAATGGGGAAAAAAAAATTTGTGCTGAGAGAGTTGTCTTGTTTAGTAGCGATTAACCCTCTTCTGCCTCACTGGGCAAGTACTGAAAAGGTGGAGAAGGCGCAGTCAGCCTCTGTTTTAAATCCCCCACCTTTCCATCTTGCTTTCCTAACACATTTAATGTCAGCATCTTGGATCTTATTATGTTAATTGGGTCACTTTGTTATTGTGACTTCCAATAGACGATGGGACACTAGATGGTGAGGGCTCTGAGTTACTACAGAGAATTCTTTCCTTGGTGTCCAGGGGCGCTGGAACAAATTGTATCGTGGGGGTGCTGAGAGCCATTGAACCAAACAGTAAACCCTGTATATGATGGAAACCACTTCAAGCTAGTGGGTGCGGCAGCACCCCTAGATCCAGAACTTTATAAAGGTGTCTGGCTGGTCCATCTTACTGATCACCATACTTGCTATCGGGAAGGAATTTTCCCACAAGTCAGATTGGCAGAGACCCTGGGGTTTTTACGCTTTCCTTTGCAGCACAGGTCACTCGTTCATTTCAACTAGAGTAAATGGTGAATTCTCTATAACTTGAAATTTGTAAATCAGGATTTGAGGACTTCAATAAATCATCCAGAGTTTATGGGCCTACTACAGGAGTGGATGGGTGAGGTTCTCTGGCCTGCAATATGCAGGAGGTCAGACTAGATCAGAATGGTCCCTTTGTTACACAATTGAACTCAAAAACAAAATAATGTAAAAGTTTAGCGCAGCAGTTCTTAACTCGTGGGCCGCAGGCGGCCCAATTAGCACACAGCGGTGGCCCAGCTCAGCTGTTTGCTAAAGGCCACCTGCGTGCCAGGTTGTCAGCTGCCCAGCGTGGAGGGGTGTGGCCGAGGTGCTGCACCTCAGAGTGAGTCTGGGGTTGGGGCGGCGGGGCCCCACAGGGTCAGGGGTCTGAGTCCAGGTCCACCAGCCTGTCCTACGTGGCGGGGGTTTGGGCAGCCACCTGGGCCCACAAGCTCCGGGGTTCGGGGCCGGCTAGCTGCCTCAGACCCCATGAGCTTCTGGGTCGGGGGCATCTGGCTGGCCCCATGGGGTCCAGAGTCAGAGCAGCCAAGTGCGAGGATTGGGGCTGCTGTTGTCCTGTCACCTGGGCCCTGCGGCCCAGGTAACACATTGTGGGCTGCAGAACTACTGCTTTAGAGCCTACAAGTCCACTCAGTCCTATTTCTTGTTCATCCAGTCGCTCAAAGTTTTGTTTACATTTACGGGAGATAATACTGCCCGCATCTTATTTACAAAGTCACCAGAAAGTAAGAACAGGCGTTCACATGGGACTTTTGTAGCTGGCATTGCAAGGTATTTGCAGGGTCAAACCTTCATATGCCCCTTCATGCTTCGGCCACCACTCCAGAGGACATGCTTCCATGCTGATGATGCTTGTTTTAAAAAAAAAAAAAAAAAAAAAAAAAAAGCGTTACTTAGTAACTGAACTTCTTAGGGGGAGAATTCTATGTCCCCTGCTCGGTTTTACCCATATTCTGCCATATATTTCATGTTGTAGCAGTCTCGGATGATGACCCAGCACATGTTGTTTGTTTTAAGAACACTTTCACTGCAGATTTGACAAAACGCAAAGAAGATACCTATGTGAGATTTCTAAAGATAGCTAAAGCAGTCAAACCAAGGCTTTAGAATCTGAAGTGCCTTCTAAAATCTGAGAGGGATGAAGTGTGGAGCATGCTTTCAAAAGTCTTAAAAGAGCAACACTCCGATGCAGAAACTACAGAACCCGAACCACCAAAAAAGAAAATCAACCTTCTGCAAGTGGCATCTGACTCAGATGATGAAAATGAACATGTCGGTCTGCACTGCTTTGGATTGTTTTCAAGCAGAACCCGTTATCAGCATGGGTGCATGTCCTCTGGAATGGTGGTTGAAGCATGAAGGGACATATGAATCTTTATCACATCTGGCACGTAAATATCTTGCTACGCCAGCTACAACAGTGCCATGAGAATGCCTGTTCTCACTTTCAGGTGAAATTGTAAACAAGAAGAGGGCAGCGTTATCTCCTGCAAATATAAACAAAACTTTGAGCGATTGGCTGAACAAGAAGTAGGACTAAGTGGACTTGTAGGCTCTAAAGTTTTACATTGTTTTGTTTTTGAATGCAGGTTTTTTGTACGTAATTCTACATTTGTAAATTCAACTTCCATGATGAGATTGTACTACAGTACTTGTATTAGGTGAATTGAAAAATACTATTTCTTTTGTTTTTTGCAGTACAAATATTTGTAATCAAAGATAAATATGAAGTGGGCACTCTACACTTTGTATTCTGTGTTGTAATTGAAATAAATTTAGATATATAAAAATATTTAAACTGTGTTCTATTATTGTTTAACAGCGCGATTGCTCGTGATTAATTTTTTTTAATCTCTTGACAGCCCTAGATGTAAACTTCTATAAGTAGGGCATAAACTGGTCATTAGCTCATTTGGGAAAGCTAGAAAGAAACTTTCCTTCAGCAGATTATTCTATAATTTGTATACTATAGTTTTTGCACCTCCCTCTAATATTGGACAAGAAGAATGGCAATTTCTGTGTTCCTGTGACAAACGCATCTTAATTCTAAAGAGCTCATGGCAGGAGCAACATCATTGTTTAAATTAAATAACACTTTTCTCTTTTTCTGCTGTGGCATGGGCTTCATGTTAACCATATATTATGGCTCTTTTGGAGCAGAAAGGCCTGCATGTGTTTCCAAAAGCAAAAGACTGGAAGTTGCAATTCTTCATTATTAACTTTCAACATAGTCTGCATGGCTGCAAAAGGAAGTTAGGGACTTTGCCTACAGGAAACTTAATGAAATGTGCTAAAATTATAGAATATTTGTCTATCTGTTGTCTTGGGGCCTGTTATTTCTGAAAGGATTTTCTGTTTTGGGGACTGGTAGACCTAATAAAAGGTTTATAATAGTATCTCAGGCAGGGGCCTCCGTATTTTAAAGCACTTGGAAAACTTTGCCATTCCTAAGGCAGTAAAAATAACTATTCAGTGCTCATTGCAAAATTCCAAGATTCCTGTCTCTCCAGACTCCAAGGCCATGATCTCATTCACAGTTCTTGGAATTTAACTCTCTAATTCCAGAGAACTGAGGACTTGCTTTTTTGCAAGAGTCATTGGGTCTATACTACTTTTCACTGAGTAAAGTTAACTCTGTACGTAACATTTTCTCCATGTGCCTTGAAATCATAACTGCAATAAATTAGATAAATAACCTGAAGGTTGACTGATTTTAACTGCTGTATTGTCTCCTCTGAAATGCTCTTTTGTAACATTCCACAACAAGGTTTGTCCCCGAATCTCGGTGTATACCTCTGACTTTCTATAAGAATAAATTACTTGGCAGAAAGTTCTGTTTCTGGTGTTGGAAGAACAGTATCCTGAGAGGCTATGCTACATTATGACTTTTGCGCACTTTACGCTGATGCCAGTCAACTGTATACTTTCAGTTCATACCCCAAATTACAGCCACATAAGCTTTCCTCTCAGAAATACAGAACAAATTAAAAATCGTCCCACATAATACAGAACTGCTGCTTTAAATATGACTGTGGAATTTTTCTCTCGCCAAACTTTAGGTTGTCATTCCTGTTTCCAATTTAAAATGCCATTGTCATATTGGACCAGTTGTATAAGGTAAAGTCAGTTTGTTAGGATGGAGGGGCAAGATAGTGTGCAATACCAAGTTTTGCTGGCCTAGTTATGTCAGCTAGGAGCGTGAAAAAATTACAGCTTCTAGCTAACAGACCTATACTGCAAAACCCCTGGTTTAGGCACAACTAAGCCTTCTAATGTCATTTCGGGAGATGATTATAGTTATGCCAGTGAGTCCTGTCTGCTTATGCTGTGTCTACACCAGGGAGCTCTGCTGGTATTGCAATTCTGGCGAAGAATTTTTGTGTAGACATGTCCAAAGCCAAAAACTTAACACTGCTTTTGGGGTGGAGAGATGGTTTTAAACAAACATTGTTTTTTAAATTGCATCTCTTTGAGATTGGGTCTGACATTTAAAAGACCAAATTGATACTCTGCTTTTAATGCTTTACTCTTTGAAAGAACTAAAGCATTTTTGTCAATTATGCTCCCTTTTATGACTGTTGAGAGACTAAAACACAAATCGCATTTTATAGAAAAGCTATCATCAAGCCACTTTCCTAAGCATTTTTAGGATAAAGGGAAAATGAGAACATGTCTGTTGAAGAAAAAGAAGAAAATTTGGAAAATTCTCCACTGTAACACTACATCTTTTGTAACTTTTTTAAAGGCTTCAGAGTCAGATTAACTATTAACTATTCTGCCTCTCAATTCTACAGCTTATTTTTCCCAATGAATGCTACTTGTATGGTTAGTTTATACTGTGACATTCTATCTTGTCTGTGTTTTCTGTTGAATTTATGGCGATTCTTGCAGTTCCTACTTGCCCCTCTTTTAGAAGTTTTCTTAGGCATATGAAGAAGGAATATGTGGAGATATTTAGTTATTCTTCACTTTCAAGGTAGCTGTCCCCTATTCTGAGTTATTGGTAGGATGATGTGTACAGCATTATGAAGTGTGAAATGGTAATATGTTCTAAAAAAGTTATTTTCTACTTTCATATCTTTTAACAAATAGTTCTAAAAATGTTGCACTAAGAACTCTTGAAACTCTATGCCACACTTCTCAGAGCATGTATTCTAGTTTAGATTAATTGCAGAAGTTTTGAAAGGGGTATTTCTATATAAGAGAATGAGACAAACGTTGCTTACAATATCCACTGATATATTGAAATACACTATAATTTGAAGGTAAATGCTCTAGCTCCCAGCTGGCAATGATTATCTCATAGTAAGTTAAGTTGGTGACAGTGCAGTGTTTGTTAAGCATTTGTGATTATGGTATTTGATATTTTAGTTTTGGTAGTTTATTGGCTGAGCTTGCAAGGCCTTCCACTCCACTACATGGCATTTCTGTTTGGATGTAATGAAATGGTGTTCGAATTCCAAAATTCCAGTCAATTCCAAAATTTCAGGGAAAGTTCCAGACATCAGTGAGCAGTTTATAGATTTTTGGGAAAATTAGAAAACCACAAGGGGGAAAATAGGGGACATTCAGAGCCCCTGCCATCTGTTTAGGAGAACCAAGGTTTCAAGCACCTCTGCAATTGTCTGTAGATCAATGAACTAGTAGTTGACACCAATTAATACCTTCCAACCTGAGTACCCCAGTCTCACCTCTGCCCATCCTCCCAATAGATGACATGATGACACTCTGAATTACTTATCTCCCAGATAGAAAGAAAATAATAATTAAGGAAGAGGGGGGAGAATGTGGAACTCTGGTTTGAGGGGGAATGAGGATGTACACAGACCCCTTGGTGGGGGGGAATGGAATACATTGGTATAGGGTGGAAAGAGGAAATGGAGGAGACCCTGGTATGGGGAACTTGAGGAGGAAAAGTGGAGAATGTTAGCTCTCTCAGCCTCTGGCATAGGAGAGAGACTGGGGGGCACACAGAACCCCTATCATGAAAGAAACGGTGTGGGGAGTTGCAGAAAGTCCCTGAAATAGAGGGGAATGGGAGGGTGGCACATAGGGAGAGAAATGGAGGGATGCAAGGAGCCCCTACTGTGTGAAATGAGCTTGGCTTACCGTAGATGCAAAGTGTGCAACCTGGTTTATTTTAAGTTTCTATTTTTCCACTAGTCTTTCTGCCTTAATTTGTTCAATTCCAACAGAGCATCACCAGTGCCATTTTCATAGAGCATCCCATTGCCAGCAGATCGAGGGATGTGATCGTTCCCCTTTATTGCCAGCAGATCGAGGGACGTGATCGTTCCCCTTTATTCGACATTGGTGAGGCCTCATCTGGAATACTGTGTCCAGTTTTGGGCCCCACACTACAAGAAGGATGTGGAAAAATTGGAAAGAGTCCAGCGGAGGGCAACAAAAATGATTAGGGGTCTGGAGCACATGACTTATGAGGAGAGGCTGAGGGAACTGGGATTGTTTAGTCTCCAGAAGAGAAGAATGAGGGGGGATTTGATAGCAGCCTTCAACTACCTGAAGGGGGGTTCCAAAGAGGATGGAGCTCGGCTGTTCTCAGTGGTGGCAGATGACAGAACAAGGAGCAATGGTCTCAAGTTGCAGTGGGGGAGGTCCAGGTTGGATATCAGGAAAAACTATTTCACTAGGATGGTGGTGAAACACTGGAATGCGTTACCTAGGGAGGTGGTGGAGTCTCCTTCCTTGGAGGTTTTTAAGGCCCGGCTTGACAAAGCCCTGGCTGGGATGATTTAGCTGGGAATTGGTCCTGCTTTGAGCAGGGGGTTGGACTAGATGACCTCTTGAGGTCCCTTCCAACTCTGATATTCTATGATTCTATGATTCACAAGTGTAGGAACCAAGTACTAGAATATCAGAGGTGCAAGATCACTTTTTTCCCCTTCATCTTTCCCATTCTGCAGAGGATAGGAGATCTTGAAGATGAGTTATAACGGAGGTTGCACGCAGAGACTTGCTATGTGAAAGGGGTCACCAGTAAAAAAAAAAAAAAAAAAAATTTGAGAGCCACTGAGGGTATGGCTACGCTTGCAGCTGTACAGTGCTGTGAGTTAAACCCGCCTTCATACAGCTGAGTAGGAAAAGCGCTGCAGTCTGTCCACTCTGACAGCGCACTGGCGTGGCCACATTTGCAGCGTTTGCAGCTGCATTGGGTGTGGTGCATTATGGGCAGCTATCCCAGCATTCATGTGGTTGCAACGTACTTTTCAAAAGGGGTGGGGTGGAGTGTGACTAGGGCGACCAGACAGCAAGTGTGAAAAATCGGGACGGGGGTGAGGGGTAATAGGAGCCTATATAAGAACAAGACCCAAAAATCAGGACCGTCCCTATAAAATTGGGACATCTGGTCACCCTAAGTGTGACAGGGAGTGTGTGTGTGGGCGGGGAGAGTGGTTTTTGGGGTGCTGAGTGTGTCAACACCCTGCCTTGCAAGTTCTGACCTCTCCTGCTTCTCATTCACTCACTCAAAGCAAACAGGAAAATGTTTGCTTTTTCTCTCTGTTACCCAGCACTTCCGCATTCCTGGAGCTGATCACAACAATGAGAAGAGTGGCCACTCGATAAGGAGATTATCACAGTGCAGCAAGGTAACTACTCATTCACACTGACACCCAGGAGTTGTAGCCAGTACGCTGCATCTCTTATTCCTCTTGGGGAGGTGGAGTAGCTACAGCGCTGTAGCCAGGGAGATACAGTGCTGTACGTGCCTTGCCAATGTGGACGGAGAGTGAGGTACAGCGCTCTGGGCAGCTTTATTGCGCTGTAACTCGCAAATGTAGCCAAGGCCTGAGTTATTATATTGTGCTGAAACCTGGCAGTTGGCTTGTAATCACCTACTCAACCAAGGATATAGCTGTGATATTTACATTGTTAAAAATACTTCAGTTTGCAATAACTAGTTACTAAATTTGTTACTGTTGTTTCCAGTAAAGTTAGTGCTTAGAATCTTCAAACTACTGTGTGGTTCTTCACATGAGAGATGAGAGAGTTGAATTGCACCTATTGGAAATAAAAATGATTTTAGTTCCATACTCAGTTTTTCTGTGGTCTGACTTTTCTTCAAGAAACCGTTATCATTGTGGTTTTACTGGTAGGAGGTGACTAGTGCTGACCTTCTACTTAATTTCCATTTTTAAATTTTGTTATGAATATTTTTACAAAACAGAGCATAAAATGGAGTACAGAACACCCTAAGGCAGGCTACACAATTTTGTACAGTTACAGGAATCAGATTTTAACATGGATCATTGTACAGATACCTGCCAGAGAGGTGGGTGTAGAGCAACAGGAGACATTTTATCAGTTTTACTTGGCATGGAGTACAGTGCTTCTATTCCCAACTAGCCTAATGAACAATCAAGAGGGAATAAAATCAAGGTGTCCTTGACAGGGCAGAGTGCAGTCACTGGGCTGGGCCTTCATATGTTCTTTTCAGGTAAACTCTGAAGCATAACAGAGATTTTTGCACTCTAAAAGATGGGATTTTCAAAAATGCTCACTGTTTACACAATTGCTTCTATTGAAGTCAGTGATGAAATTCCAACTGAAATCAGTGGGAGCAGAGTTAGGCCAATACTAAATGCTTTTGAAAATCCCAACTTAAGTATATTAAGTTACAGTGACTTAAAATGCTCAATTCATAAACATTGAGGACTTGGCTAACATGAGAAGTATTTCAACAATTTCAACATTGAGTTTGATCTGCTAAGTGAAACTAGCTACCACTCATCTTCTGTGATTAAAAATCCACAAAAGACTATAATAACCCTCTTACACTCAGCTTTCAGGAAAAGAAACCTGCCTGTTGTGACAGTTACAGTGAAAACTTTAACACATTTCCTTTTCTGGCTCAGTAATAGTAGCTAAGTAATCATATTTCATACACACACAATAATAAACTGTATCTGGTCTCAGATGGAGGGCATGGGGAATTAACAGCTTTAAAACTGAAGTGCATTATAGATATGGATAAATAGCTTATTTATATCATTTTTGTAAATTAGGGTTACCATATTTCAGCAAGCAAAAAAGAGGATGGGAGGAGCCCCGCCCCTGTCCTGCCCTAGCCCCGCCCCCGCCCCCCCCCCCCCCCCCCCCCCCCCCCCACCCCGCCCCCCCCCCCCCCCCCCCCCCCCCCCCCCCCCCCCCCCCCCCCCCCCCCCCCGCGCCACCC
>NC_048309.1:18007306-18143552 GCF_013100865.1 Trachemys scripta elegans | reverse complement strand
GACCTCCCACCCCCCCCCGCTCCTTGTCCCTGTCCCTTAACTGCCCTCCAGAACCCCACCCCCTACCTAAGCCTCCCTGTTCCTTGTCCCCTAACTGCCCCCTCCTGAGACCCCCCCACCCTAACTGCCCTACCCCCTACCTGTACCCTGACTGCCCAAAACCTTATCCACACCCCCACCCCCAGAAAGCCCCCCCCAAACTCCCGACCCCCCCTGCTCTCTGTCTCTTGACTGCCCCCTCCAGAACCTCCCTGCCCCTTCTCCGACCCCCTGACCCCCTTACCCTACCGCTCAGACCAGCATGCTGGGGAGGAGGAGCAGGGGGAGGAGCTCCAGACTGCCGGTGTGAACGGCCGGCCGGCTGGTGATCTGCGAATGCAGGGTGGGAGGGAGTGCTCTCAGCTGCAGGGGAGAGGAGGGGGAGGTGGAGGAGGGGTCTCTCTGGCTGTAAGTGGCACCATCCGGCCGGCTGCCCTGTTAGCCGCGTGTGCTCTGCATGGGGGGGGGAGTCCGGACATTTACAGATTCCCCCGGATGCTATTTTTAACTCTAAAAGCCGGACATGTCCGGGGGAATCCGGATGAATGGTAACCCTATGTAAATAACTCTCAGTGAAAAGCTGTTGATGGAGATAGTACTGATCTTTCTAAACACCAATATACAAATTAAACTTCCATTGGATGCAATCAGAGGTTTGCAATTAGTGGTTTACTACAGTGGGAATTTTTACCTGCTCAAGTGTAGAATATAGTGCCATATCTAAAAACATTTTACCTAAGATTGCTATAAATAAATGTCCTAGGAGGAGAGAGAATATTTTTTGATTTATTTACTTGGGCTTTTTTGAATAGTCAAGTTAACATTTTGCCCTCCAAATAGTCACTATTTCCCCTACTTATCAAAAGGGAAGAGGATGGAGTGCACATGTGTGAAAATATAACTATAAAAACCACAGAAATTGGCAGGGGAAATAAAGGGCAAGTTTAGCGTATCTCTTGTTTGTTTCTTTCTTTCTGTCTTTTAGTTGACTGGATTTCAAATTGAATGGGTCCTTTTATGTAGCAGAGTATATTTCTAGGATGTAATATTTAATTAAGGCCCAGATTTTGTAAACCTTATTCTCCAGAATAGTCCCATTGACTTCAGTGGGATTACTCCCAGGAGTAACATTTTACTGCATCTGATTCTAACATTGTAGCTTTGACCATTTAGAAGTTAAAATTTGAAAACCTCTAAACTCTTGACCTTGGGTAGATATTGCCATGTATAATGTATTACATACAGCTGGTGAAATCAGAATTGCCTTTTCTGGGGCTGCGGTTTGTGAAAAATAGTGTGTATTGGGCTACGTTGCATGACAGCTGACATTTATCAAGCATAACGGGCGCTTTACTCATTTTCACATTTTTAAGCAGCTTTCAAAATCTGTGTGTGCACACATGTTCAACATATGTGTCTAAGCTTTGAACATTTTGTTCTGAAGTGTATTGGCTCATTAACACAAGGGACTAAAGTATAAAACTTTAATGAGCCTCATGCATCAAACTTGTGCACAGTATTAATTTTATGTAAACTGACATTAAATGTTTCATGTTGCTCTTTACATTTAAAGGTTTTTAAAAAATCTCTTCCATAGCAAATGTCCTGGCTCTTTGAGCTGTGGTCAAGTGAAAAGCTCTCACAGTACACAGCATACCTGTGCAATAACTGAAATATGTTGAATGTCTGATACTGTTTCAGAAATTTGACTGTAATTTATTTCCTATTTTATCTGTAAAAGGCCAACACTACATATGTGAAATAAAAATCCCCAACCACCAATTTGATTTTATTATAATAGTAGAAATTATGTGTTTGCTCTTGCCGAACGTTTCCCTTAAAATTATCTGGCAGAAGTAATTACTTCATTGTAACTTGACTGTTTTTTAGGGTAGCAGTTTCCTATTACTGCAGTAACTCAATATATTGATATGCAGAGCACACTGACTTGATGCAAGGTAACTGGAAGCTCTAGGTGACTGGTAAAGATAAATCAGAGAAGTACAGTTGTGATCAGAGTCTTTTTCAAATGCTGGCCATGACTAAACAGTATAAGTGGTGTTTCTCTGCTCCTTCTAAGGAAAGCAGCAACTGTTGCTGAAAAAAACCCAAAACTTTAGTGTTTGATTTTAGTATAACAAGATGCAAATGTAAGTTGTTGCAGTGTACCAAACAAACAAAAAGTTTCAGTTCCATTTAAAGCACAGGCTAAATGAATGATTGTGAGGTTAGTAAGGACAACATATGGGACGATGTAAAGCTTTTTGTAGGGCTTTACTAAATGAAAAGTCAAATAATTAAATGTAGAAGATTGGTTTATTTATTTAAAAGCACCATGAGATAACTTTAAAATTCCTTGAGCACCTAGCAATCATGTAAAAATCCTCCTGCAACTTTACCAACCACATCAACATTCATATAAGTATTGAGGCCTGAATGCTGAATATAAGATGACCTGAGGATATTAATCTGACCCTTAATTTGTTCTCCCATTTGTTGCTTTTTAATCCTAAATATCCCCCTTCTATTATTTACCTCTTTTCTGTCATTAATGTGCTTATGATGCAAACTGCCCTTTTACAATTAAAAACCAAAGTTAGAACCAAACTAAGAACTTTTTATATTTTGTGTACTAACTATTCAGAATTTCACAAAAGAGAATTACTTCTTAAATCTATGAGGCGTTTTATGCCATTAAGCCAGTGTATGTCAAACTTTTTTTCAGTATGGATCACATTTGAATACAAAGATTCCCTGATGGACATCTACTTCACTATTTGCAGTCACGTAAAAACACCTCTTCTTGTCTGAGATCTTGTATAACTTTTATTTCAAGCAACTCCAGTAATTGGCTACATGGAAGAGCAATAGTAGGAAAGGATTTATTTAATATATTTTTAGCTGTCATCTAATAAAGTATAGTTCATCTAAAATTGAAGACATGCTCGCGCCATAGCTTCTTCTGACTGAAAACAAGCTGACAGGGTCACTACCCACATGAGGTTTTTCTTTGATGACAGAGAGTGAGGAATGCATTTTGAGTCTTTGACCTCTGATCATCACACAAAATGACCATTTGCTTTGAATATAGATCTTTTCTGTTAGAGTTCTTAATTTGCATTCTACAAGACTTTTCTCCTTTGATGGGTTATTTAGATACAGGAGTATACACAACGTAAATGTTTACTAGTACATTATAACAGGATGCAGATAAATGAAAACAATGCACATAACATCCCATTAGTTTTCATGAAGTTTAAACACCAAATACACTCTTGTATATTTAACAATCACTTTGATCTATACTAATACACAAATGAATTGGCCTGGGGCTTCAGCATGAACTGGCACCTGATCTCCCAGCATCACAAGGTACACAGTCAATAGGCAGGTCTTCCTTTTCAAACCAGGCATGCTTGTAAATGGAAAATCTACACTTTTGACAATCTCCCTCGTTCCCTTTGGCTCCCCAGCTCTTCTGCCTCACTGAAGATCAAAGGAAACCTGTTGTGCACTGTGGTGGGTTTCTTCTGCTCCTGCCAGGACACTAGCCTAGGTCCAACAGACAGCAGTGGTCTCTGGTAGCAGATCAAATACCAGGCTTTTTCTCCATTGCTGCAGGCTAGCATAGCCTTAGGTCACCTTCAGCCCAAAGAAGAACTTCCCTGAGAAAGAGTCTTCAGAACCACTCATTGTGGAAGTTGCTGAAGACTGTACAGGGGAGTCACCATTTTACAATACCTGTCTCCCTTTCAACAGCTTCATAGATCTGTGGGACCCTAGTCTTTAACTCAACCTTTAACTTGTATGAAAACTGCCTTATTGTCACTAGGATTTTGCCTTGAGTTGGTTAACTCAAGAAAACATACCTGTTTTTCTAGTGAAGGCACAGCCATAGTCTGAACTGGCCATTGCATAGAATTCCATCCCTTGTTACTTCTCTCTTCCCCCCCCCCCCCCACCTTTGACAGAACAGGAGACATCCAACATAGCTGCAACACTCTTTCACACTTGCTCAAGTTCAGAGTCATTGTTTCATGCTTCCCAGACAAAGAGAGATTTTGTGGTCTTCATGGAAAAATCAGAGTAAAGACATAATCTCTTTGCTCCACTTTGACAGCAGTCAGAAGAGATTTTCTAGCATCTATTAATCTCAGAGACTCTTATTTACGTTGACTCCTACCCATAAGAGATTTCTGTACTTTGACTGCATTTTCACAACAGTTTGGGGTTGGCCTTAGCTAAAATTGTGGTTATGATTGCAGCTGCCCTCAGGTAGATTATCTCCTACAGTAGAACCTCAGAATTCCAAACACCAGAGTTATGAGTTGACCAGTCAACCACACACCTCATTTGGAACTGGAAGTACACAATCAGGCAGCAGCAGAGAAAGGAGGGTTTAAAAAAAATGAAAATAAAAAAAGACAATACAGTACTATGTTAAATGTAAACTATCAAAAAAAAAGTGAAAGTTTTAAAAAAAAATTGACGAGATAAGGAAACCTGTCTCTGTGCTTGTTAATTTGAATTGATGGTTTAAAAACAGCATTTTTCTTCTGCATAGTAAAGTTTCAAAGCTATATTAAGTCAACGTTCAGTTGTAAACTTTGAAAGAAAACCAATACTGTTTTGTTCAGAGTTACGAATAACCTTAATTCCCGAGGTGTTTGGAACTCAGGTTCTACTGCAGGGGTCGGCAACCTTTGGCACGCAGCGTGGGCGGAGGGATGTGCTGGCTACGGCTTCTCACAGCCCCCATTGGCCTGGAGCAGCAAACCCTGGCCAGTGGGAGCCGCGATCGGCCGAACCTGTGGACGCGGCAGGTAAACAAACCAGCCCGGCCCGCCAGGGTGCCAAAAGTTGCCAATCCCTGTTCTACGTATCTATTTTTGAAAGACTGACTCATCTGGGTCCAGTCATTTCAGGAAGCTACTTGTGCAAATTGCTTTTTAAAGGCATTGGGTCTGGTGATAGATCAGAACAAGAGTTCCCTGACCTCTATCTCGGAGCTTCTGCATCTTGGAGTGGTCATGGACAGAAAGCTAGGAAGCTTTTATTTGTTCTTAAAAGATGCTGTTCCACTCTCTGTTCCAGACCTGCCAGCCCAACAAAACCATGACCATCAAGTGCTGTATGTCCCCTTTAGGAAATTTGGTGTACTGCCAGAGTCTGGTGCCCTGGGCCCAATGCCTTTTCCAGGCTCTCCAGCAGTGTCTACAACCTTCCTTTCATCTTTCTAGAGCAGGAGTGGGCAAACTTTTTAGCCCGAGGTCCACATCTGGGTATGGAAATTGTATGGTGGGCCATGAATGCTCATGAAATTGGGGTTGGGGTTGGGGTTCAGGAGGGGGTGAGGGCTAGCGGTGTGGGTTCTGGGGTGGGGCCAGAACAGAGTTCAGGATGTGGTGGGGGGAGGGCTTCGGCTGGGGGTACAGGTTCTGGAGTGGGGCTGGGGATGAGGAGTTTGGGGTGCAGGAGGGGGATCAGTTTGACTGCAGTTCCTGGCCAATGGGAGCTGCGGAGGTGGCGCCTGCAGATGGGCAGCGTGCAGAATCCTCTGGCTGCCCCTAAACATAGGAGCCGGAGGGGGGACATGCCACTGCTTCCAGGAGCTGCAGCATGCCTGCGTAGAGAGGCCCCCGCCCACGCTCCCCAGTTGGAGTGTGTGTGGGGGGTAAGCCCCAGATCTCGCTCCCCAGAAGGAGCTCAAAGGACGGATTTAATTAGCTTGCGGGCCAGATGTTTGCCCACCCCTGTTCTAGAGAGTTTCTCAATTCCCTCTACAATAAAAAAATATTTCTGATCTGATGGATGAACAGGTCAAACTCTGAAGGGATCATCTCTGGGATTCTTCCCAACTCCATTTTCATAGATGCTAGCCTGATCTGAGTGACTGGGAAGTGTGTGCATGTACATAAAATTAAGCATTTAAAAAGTGTTCATGGTTTGTTTAGCATTCCAGTTTTTCCTTCGTAAATATCCAGTGAAAGTTTCCCCTGAACTAATTTCATTTTGTTATCTCATAGAGTTTTAATGATGTTTTGTTTGTGCAACCCATGCTGTTTTGTCTGAATAGAAACAAACAGGATTATCACTCTAAAATTGTATTTAACAGGATAAAACAAATTATTTGCATGGGGAAAGTCATATTACTATGCATATATGTTTGTTTTGTTTTAGCAGCTTTGCAAACTGAAATTATTATCCTGATTTAGTATGTTGGTCAGTCTGTGGAACTCTTTTGCCAGAAGATGGTGTGAAGGCCAAAACTATCACAGGTTTCAAAAAAGAACTAGATAAGTTCATGAAGGATAGGTCCATCAATGGCTGTTAGCCAGGGTAGGCAGGGGTGGTGTCCCTAGCCTCCGTTTGCCAGAAGCTGGGAATGGGTGATAGGGGATTGATCACTTGATGATTATCTGTACTGTTCATTCCCTCTGGGGTACCTGTCATTAGCCACTGTTGGAAGACAGGATACTGGGCTAGGTGGACCTTTGGTCTGACCCAGTATGGCCGCTCTAGTGTTCTTATGTTTTACATATTTTGAAAATGTTGAATTAAGAGCAGAAGTTTATATATTTTTTTAACATTACATACATAGCAGCTCGAAGGCACTTAAAACTGTAGCTTGATGTCTTGCTAAGTTTGGTCTCACAGACAAGCTGTGCTGTATTGTGTTCTAAAAAGGGTCTACTTTGTGAAATGGAAAAGGAATGGGGAAGGAAAGTGATTAGAATATTTGGGGCAATACTGTCCTTTTTAATGATCTGTGCATTACAGTTCATTCAGAAGGCCCATAAAGATGTCTTCAGTTTAGTTTTTTTATTTAAGAATTGGTATGCCAATCAATTGTCTACTGTACTGTATATGGAACACTGGCAGAGTGACAGGCAAATGTGTCTGGTTTAACTTTAACTTTTTCCCCCCTTATCACATTACATTATTGTGTGTTCATCCTGTGTCTATTTGCTGTTTTCCTCCTCTGAGTAGCTACTGAGCCTCATATATATAAAACACAGACAAACAAAAAAACTTCAAGCACTTTAGTATCTTTTTTAATGTAGTAACTTAGGAAATTTCTGCCTGAATTCATGGTGGTTTCTCTTTGCATTGGCAAATTAGGGTTCAGTATCGAAGTTGAACAAGACCCTTCATTGCAATGAAATGAAGTCTGCCGATCCAATTTGTGTTTCTTGGTCTGCCTTGCTTATGACTTGGTTACATTACTGAGTCATAAATAACCAAAGCAATACACAAGACAGACATCTGCTGTTAACTACCTTGATGCTAAAGTGGGTAGTGTTTTTTGGTCTTAGAAGAATCAGCAAGAATAAACTACTGAGGACAATAATTATTTGTGATTGAATTATTTCAGCATTTCTGAACTGAAGACAATCTTGTGCTACATATTGTAATGAAGATATTTGAATTTCACATTCTGTATGGTAATGCTGAGGTACTGCTCGTGGTGCTTTGCAAACATTCAAGTCCCTGAAGTGAAGATCTGGCAAGAACCTTACCATCTGACTACATTTTGAACATATTACCCTGTTAATGTGAGCATATATACAAAACTCTTACAACATTTATTTTGTAAGCAATGTATAATTCTACCCATAAAACTAGTCATAATTCCTCCCCCCCCCTTTTTTTTTAAAGTGCCTGTAAGCCATATTGTCTAAAACTTAAATGCTGGATAATGAATAGAGCCTTATGAACCACTGTATAGAGAAGCATTATACAGAAGTAAAAGGGCTCACCATGCTACCCTTTTTTCAACACAGATCATTGGCACCAAGCAACAAATTATATAGCACAGAGCACAGTTAAGCTAGTATGCTGTAATGAAACCTATTGCTATGCCATACTACTGCTTCAATAATTGTATACAAAACTCATATTACAGTGTCACGGAAACATTTAAAAAAATTATCTGGTGTCATTTGTCTTTCACGGCTATTTTGTTTGCAACAGTTTTTCTCATTAATTGGTTGCATAATCGTAGGTAACTTCTCCAGTTTGAAGAGTTCCTGAGATAAAAGCCAGTTGGTTGTGATAAGATTGTCCAGCTATGATGGAGGTGATGCTGATTGGCACAAGAAATATTTTGAAAATCTGGCAAATTCTATTTACTCAGTTGAAGGCATTTGCTGGACTATTGAAAAAGTGTTTCTTAAGGCTTGCGTACCATACTAGTATAATTATATTGCTGTAGTTATACCAGTATAGCTCCCCATGTGGATGATCTTGTTTGGAATAACATTGATCTTTTTTTAGTTTAACTTAAACTGCTTCCAAAGCATCATAAGATTTAAAAAAAAAAAAAAAAGAAAGCCAGTGTTATTCCAAATAACAATGTCCCCATGGGAAGATACACCAATACAGTAGTCTGTAAATATGCCAGTTGCCACTGTATATAAACTCCAGCAGCAACCACAGTGTATAGGAGACCAATAAAGATTATGTTTCAGAGAGTATTTGTTTATTAAATAGCAACAAACAACACACAGAAAATACATTATTGAAAGGAACAGAACACTGAGAAGGGCACTCTCCTGATGGAGGCTCATAGCTGTGTGTAACTCCAGCTCTGATTTGCAAAGTGGTGGAGTGAATGGGGCACTGCGATGGGCCTGGAAGATGCAAGGAATGTGTGGGAGAAGTTTGGAGAAGAGATGGCAAGCAGTTCTGCATGGGCTGCAGCAGGGACAAGCATGCATGTGTTATGCCTGCAACGCGATTAGAGACTTCAGCATCTCCATTTGCTCCTCCATCACTTTTATCATCTACTCCTGGCCCTTATTCCTCTCATGCCTATCTATTTTTAAATGTTCATTAAGTGTCTTTCTCTACGCTCTGTGCTCTTGCAGCATTAGAGGATTGGAGCAACTCCTAAAACATGTTCTCCTTGCTCCTCCTCATTAGCTTCCTTATCTGGTGGAGGTGTTGCACATTTAGGGGGATCCCCTGAAGGCCACATCTGCAGAAGCACAGGAAACAATAAACAGATGCTTGATTGTTAGTGCACTAACATCATCAAATAATAGTAAAATACACCTCTTTTTCACTGTCCCTTGGCAAGCACACAGCTCGGTGAATGCCCTAAACATGGTAAATTGGGGTGAAGGGTCGTGTTCAGAATGGGGTAAAGGCTCTTGGTGATTTTTTTTTTTTTTTTTTTTTTAAGGGGATCACTGCAAGCGAATAGGGACAATATTGTAAATTCCGCCACTGTTTTCCAGAGGCAGGATTCATTGAAGCGGATACCTCACTCCTGAGGGTATGCAAGGGTGCATCTCCTGCATGCATGCAGTTTCAGACCCAGTTCCTATGCTGCTCACCTGTGTGCTGCTTTGGTTCCTGCACAAATGATTGCCAGTTGGCACGGGAAAGTTTTCTACAACGGGGAAGGAACAAAGCAGCTCTGCTAAGGAACCTTCGGCAGAGGATTGAATTCCTCTAGGAAGGCTTCCTAGAGATCTCTCTGAAGGATTCCCATGAAATCTCTATTTGCATTAACACACTGTTCAGCAGGGCCCCCACTGCATAGCTACACAGGGAAATGTGATGCAGATGCAAACACAGCTAGTCTTTGTATGTTTCTATCCCTCAATCCGCCTCTGGCATATAACAAAGCAAAGGACAGCTCTACCTCATGTAACCGAGCAGTATCGACTCAAAACGAGCACCTCCCAGAGCACCCTTCTCCTGCGTCATATGCACCAGAGACTGAGTTTTGGGACTGGCTGAAACCCTCCGGGGTGGAGAAAGGGTCCTGGCTCATCATGGTACTGATGACCCTGTTGCCTGTCCCACCTCATCGTCCAGCTCCACTACTTTGTCCACTAATTCGTCCTTGGTGTTGAGTCTGCTGGCTCCAGCCCACGCTCCTCCTTCCAACCCCTACCCCACCCCCCGCGAAGTATCCATGGGCTTGTGGAGGTGGGGTTGCCACCCAGGATGGTGTCCAGCTCCTTATATAGAAGTGGCAGGTCTTTGCTGCAGCACCTTGCCTTTTGGTATGCTTGCCTCAGCTCCTTTATCTTCGCACGGCATTGCTGCATGTCTTGTTCTTAGCCCTTATCCAACATGCCAGAAGTGATCTCACCATAGGTATCGAAGTTCCTTCAGCTGGAGTGGAGCTGGCACTGCACAGCCTCCTCTCTCCACAGACCCAGCAGATCCAACAACTTTGGTGCACTCCAAGCAGGGGTCCTTAAAATTGCCAAATCAGTATGGCAGACCCCCTCTTCCACTGCGCCTACCTCCAAGAAGGTGGAAAAGAATACTACGTCCCTGCAAAGAGATTTGAATACCTGTACACTCACACTCCAGCAGAATCCTTGGCCGTATCTGCCATCAACGAAAGGCAGGGCCAGCCGAGTGGCACACCAAAAAATAGACACCAAGAGGCTGGACTTGTTTAGCAGGAAAATTTATTTGACATCCAGCCTGCAATTTTGGGTGTGTAACCATCAGGTCCTACTAGGCAGGTACAAATTCAACCTGTGGAACTCCATCAGCAAGTTCAAGGAGGCCATTCCACAGAACCGAGCCCAAGAATTCGCCACCTTAATAGAGGAAGGCAGAGCGGTAGCGAGAGGTGCCCTCCAAATGGCCTGGGATGCTACAGACTCGGCAGCCAGGGTAGTCGCCTCTGCGCTGGTCATGGGATGCAGCTCCTGGCTGTCCCCAGCGATGCAAACCAGTCTGCAAGATCTCCCATTTGAGGGAACAGGGCTCTTCCCTGAGCTTACTGATGCATGGCTCCACGGCCTTAGAGAGTCCTGTGCCACCCCCCTTTCCTTGGGCCTGCACACTCCTCAGCAGGGTAGGAAGTGTTCCATTCCTCCATCTCCTCAGCTGAGTTCCTGGGGCATCCCCTGAACAAGCACCTACAGGAAAAAGGACAAAGACAAGGGGTTTAAGCGGCAGTGCCCTTTGTCTTCCTGTTCCTCTGCCCATCTGGTTCTTCCAGAAGCCAAGGAAGCCAGAAGCAGGCATTTTGAGAGTGTGCCCTAGAATGGCACCCTGTTCACGTCTCAGGATCCACCCTCCTACTCTTTCCTCAACTGCCTGCGCCCTTTCCGGTCACCCTGGTCGTGGCTGACCTCGGACTGTTGGGTGCTTGACATAGTATCTTCAGGCTACACCTTGGCCGACCCTCCCACCCAACTCCCTTCCCTGTCCCTCTTTAGGGACCCTTCTCACAAGCAACTCCTCTTTCAAGAGGTCGAGAACGTTCTGCACCTGAGGGCAGTGGAGGAGGTCCCTTGGGACATGAAAGGGAAAGAGTTCTACTCCCGCTACTTCCTAATCTCAAAAGCAAAGAAAAGCCTCAGACCCATTCTGGACCTGCACCACCTCAACAAGTCTCTCAAGGAGTTGAAATTTTGCATGGTCTCCCTGGCCTCCATTATCCTCTCCCTGGATCCAGGACACTGGTACAGCGCCCTCGACTTTAAGGACACATATTTCCATTTTCCTTGGGCACAGGCGTTTCCTCCGTTTTATGTTGGACCACCATCATTTTCAGTTCTCGGTGTTGCCCTTCGGTCTCTTGTCAGCTGTGAAAGTGTTCGCAAAGTGAATCGCGCCAGTGGCTGCTTACCTGAGGCACCGAGGTGTCAAGTTATGGATAAATTTGTACATTTGGTTAATAAAAGGCGGATCCTGGAATCGGGTATGGTTTGCTCCATCTGCCACGACCTGGGGCTGGTAATAAAATAAACGAGAAAAAGTCAACCTTAGCTTCAGCGCAGCACATAGAGTTCATTGGAGCAGTCCTTGACTCTATTCAGGTCAGGACCTTCCTCCCCGAGACCCAGTTCTGAGCCATGGCGGACCTTCTCTTGTGCATGCAAGCCCACCCTCTCACCACTGCTCTCACGGTTCAGGGACCACATGGCAGCGTGTACTTACATGGTCCAGCACACGCAACTCCAACTCAGGCCGCTACAAGCGTGGCTGGCGTCAGTCTACATCCCAAAGAGACACAGCATGAGCTGTGTAGTCAAGATCCTGGACGACGTCTTCGCGTCACTTGCCTGGTGGAAAAATCCTGCGTCGGTGTTGAAGGGAGTTCCATTCACGGCTCCACTCCCGTTGGTTGGCCTCGTTTCCGATGCTTCGGACCTGGGGTGGGGAGCCCACCTGGGCGATCTCAGCACACAAGGTCATTAGTTGAGTGTCTATTTGCTCCCTACGCATCAGGGAGCTCAGAGTGGTTTGCCTGGCCTGCCACGCCTTCCTTTCTCACATAAAAAGCAGTGTGGTCCAGGTCCTGACAGACAATACAGTGGCGATTGTTCTATATGAACAAACAAGGCAGAGCCAGATCGTCTGCCCTTTACCAAGAAGCCCTCCGGCTATGGGACTTCTGCGTACAACACGACATCCATCTCATAGCTGCACACCTCCCCAGGGCCAGCGATGCTTTGGCAGATTGCCTCCGCAGGATCTTCTCGACTCACCACTAGTGGTCCCTCTATCTGGAGGTGGTCAGCATCATCTTCCAAAGGTGGGGGACTCCCCAGGTGGACCTGTTCGTGGTCCAGGCAGAAAAGGAAGTGCCACATTTTCTGCTCCATTCGGGGGCTTAACAGAGGCTCCCTGTTGGATGCTTTCCTACTCCAGTGGTCGGGGGCTCTGATATATGCGTTCCCTCCAGTTCCGTTGATCCACAGCATCCTCATGAAGATCAAGCAGGACAAGGACGAAGGTGATCCTCATAGCGCCGGCCTGCCTGCACCAACAATGGTTCGGCACACTGCTGGACCTCTCGGTGGCTGCTCCATTATAGCTACCGCTCCGGCCGGACCTGCTGTCCCAAAACCACGGCAGTCTGCTGCACCCGAACCTGGCAAGGCTGCACCTTATGGCTTGGTGGCTGCTGCATGGTTGCATGCGAAGGAGCAGGATTTTTTGGTCAACGTCTAACAGATTCTGTTGGGCAGGAGAAAGCCCTCCACCCGGGCAACCTACCTGAACAAATGGAAGCGGTTCGACCTGAGCGGCTCTTGTTGCAGTTGATCCTGGACTACCTTCTGCATCTTAAGCTCCAAGGCCTGTCCCTTTCATCTAGTATGGTCCATTTGACTGCTGTTTTGGCTTTCCATCTGCTGCTCAAGGGCAGGTTTGTTTTCACCCAAGAGATGACTAACAGGTTTCTCAAGGGCCTCGAGCACCTCTAACAGCACATCAGGGACCCTGTCCCTCCGTGGGACCTGAATCTTGTGTTGTCCCGACTCACGGGATCCCCTTTGAGCCTCTGGCTTTCTGCTCCATCTTCCTCCTTTCCTGGAAGTTCATGTTCTTGGTTGCAATAACTTCAGCTTGCAGGGTCTCTGAGATTAGAGCGCTTACCTCAGAACCGCCCTATACAAGGACAAGGTCGAGCTGCAGCCACACCCGGCCTTCCTGCCCAAGATGGTCTCAGTTTCATATGGGCCAAGACACACATTTACCTGTCTTTTTTTCTAAAGCTATGTAAGTCGCAGGAGGAGCATCAGCTGCATTCCCTAGACATCAGAAGGGCACTAGCCTTCTACATGGAAAAGACAAAGCCATTCCGTAAGTCAACACAATTGTTCATCGCGGTGGCTGCCAGGTATATCTCCATAGATTCATAGATTCTAGGACTGGAAGGGACCTCGAGAGGTCATCGAGTCCAGTCCCCTGCCCGCATATATTATTATTTATTTTAACCTTCATCCTATCTCATAGAGCTGGAAGGGACCCTGAAAGGTCATTGAGTCCAGCCCCCTGCCTTCACTAGCAGGACCAAGTACTGATTTTTTGCCCCAGATCTCTAAGTGGCCCCCTCAAGGATTGAACTCACAACCCTGGGTTTAGCAGGCCAGTGCTCAAACCACTGAGCTATCCCTCAGTGGTTGTCCAGTGTCTGCTCAAATAATTTTCTTCTTGGATCACTGCCTACATTTGCTGCTGCTAAGATCAGGCAGAGGTGCCACCTCAGGCAATCGTAACCGCCCATTGAACCAGGGCGCAAGCCTCTTCAGCAGCTTTCTTAGCCCAAGTGCTGATCTAGGATATCTGTAGGGCGGCCACCTGGTCATTCGTCCATACCTTCAGTCCTATTATGCACTTATCCAGCAGGCCCAGTAATGATGCTGGCTGTAGCAGAGAAGTGTTATGAGCCAGAAGACCGTTAACTCTGAGCCCACCTCAGAGGATACTGCTTGAGTCACCTAGAATGGAATCAACATGAGCAAGCATTCGAAGAAAAAACGGCTACCTACCTTTTCATAGCGCTTGTTCTTTGAGATATGTTGTTCATGTCCATTCCATTACCCACCCTCTTGTCCCTCTGTCAGAGTTGCTAGCAAGAAGGAACTGAGAGGGCATAGGGCCGGCAGCACCTAATATACCGAAGCATGAGCGCGGCACTGAAGGGGGCACCAAAGCTGACCCTACGGATTCTGCTAAGGCAAAAATCTCTGACAGTTTAATTTTCTCCCTCTCCACCATAACGCTGTTTGTTGTTTGGATGAGAAGAACAAACTGTGACTATAAAGTTGTATGCTGAGCAGGTATTGTCTTTGTTTCCTTTTAATGTATTCATGGAGTCAATTGACTGTTTTAAATCTGTCGTTGTTGTTGTTGTTATAGCGAGGTGTCACTTCAGTAAATCTGATTAATCAAAATGCACAAACTACAGAGTTTAAATTAAATTAGTTTAGTCTGAACTTTATGCTGATATTAAATTGTGTAATTGAAATGATTACATTCTTTTAAGTTTACCTTCATTATATACCATGTATATGAACAATTGGGCAAATTCATCCCTGATGTAGCTTGATTGACTTCAGTGCAGTTATACCAAGGATTTATTTGGTTCATGACAGAAACATGGATTTCAGGCAACTTGTATTCCCCCCCCCCCCCCAAAAAAAAAGAAGAAAAAAAGTATGAAAAAAGATGTGCTATGGAAGATATCAGAAACATCTCTGGTATGTCTCCCACACCAATTTTCACATTTCTGTTGAGAGATCTAGCTTTGAATGTCCCTAGTAACACTATGATGTATATGTTGACAGTGAAGGGGAGATTGATTTAGTATTTGCCTATGAAATACTTATTTGAAATTGAGTCACATTTGTACAGTGAGTATTTCAATCTTATCATGCTAGAATTAGTTTCCACTGCGTACAGCATGGGCACAATAAGAATGGTCTAAATTTTTGCCCTATTGTCAGATGGAGGCAAGGTTAGTTTGTCATTGGAAACCGAACCATTCTTACTCATACATGTCAATTTATCAAGAAGATGAGGGTGATGTATAGCATAGCATCCAAAAAGGGTGGTTATGGGGAGCAGGCCTTCAGTCTTCTCTCTTTTCCCAGTATCCTCTTTTCCCACAACTTTGTTCTTATGCTGGTTTCTGTAGCGAGCAATAAAGAAACTATAGAAGAAAGGAGAACAATATGGCAAAGATTTGCTTCATTTACAGACTTGCGCCTGCGGGAGGAGGCAGCACTGCCACCTTAGAATTCTGTGTATTACTTCTGCTGCAGGAAATATTAATACCATGGGAGAGTCAGCAAGCCCCAATTCAAGTTGGTAAAGACAGCTGGGGTATCTGCAATTTGGGATGCAAGAACAATAGTCAGGACTTCTTGTAGGTCTGTGAAAAAAGAAAGTAGCCAGACCCTGTCCTCCTTGGACAGAAGACTTAATTTGGAGCATGGATGTATTCAGGTCATCCTTTAAAAAAAAAAAAAAAAAAATTCCAAAACACTTTAAAATGGAGGATGAGTAAAGTGTGAATGGTAAGTGAGTGGAAGACTGTACTTGCCTGAGGAGGTTGTGAAGGCTAGGACTATAACAGGGTTTAAAAGAGAACTAGATAAATTCATGGAGCTTAATAATAGCCAGGATGGGTAAGAAATGGTGTCACTAGCCTCTGTTTGTCAGAGGGTGGAGATGGATGGCAGGAGAGAATCACTTGATCATTACCTGTTAGGTTCACTCCCTCTGGGACACCTGGCATTGGTCACTGTCAGAAGACAGGATACTGGGCTGGATGGACCTTTGGTCTGACCATGGCCATTCTTAACTTGTTGGCATTTTCTACAAAATATGAGTTGACAGACCTACTAAATCTGTTCTTGAAGAATAATAAAACTGGTTTGTTCCAAAGTTCTGTTGCAGTGGAGTATCAGATGTCTGTTCCTGTCACTGAACTGGCTTAGCACTCTGCTGTCATTTTTGTATTTCTTCACTAGCACACTTTGACATTTTTCTTCTAGCTGAGATTACCAGTAACTGGCTTTCTTGAGAACTAACACCTTTGCCAGTCTCTTACTCTGTATGTATGATTAATAATCCCCATTACCAGCTAACTTGATTTGAAATGCCCCTTAACATTTAATGTAGATATAGTCAAATCATATTAGCTAACTCTAATTTTAAATAGCACTTTTTCTGGTAAGTAGAGAGACCTTACATGGCAATTTCAAATGCAAAATTAAATCAAAACATCTAACTTTTAATCTGTTGTCTGCATCTGCTGAGCTCCAGCAAGAGTGAAATAAGGAACTCTACCTTTCTATCTTCCTTGTTGCTTAGACAATGGTGTGTATTGAGGTCCATCTAAAAAGATAGGCTTTGTGTGTTCCGTGAATATGCTCTTTTAGTTGAACACTTTTGTAAAAAATGCGTTCATCATACCTTGTGGTGATTCTTCCCTCCGTGAAGATCATTTTTCTTCTCTCCTCTTCTTTGCCTGTTTCTCTCTTCCTGTATTTGTCCTTAATGTCTCTTGGCTCTCATCTAACATTTTCCCTTCATTCACCATCATATTCAGCAAGAAATTAAACCAGTTTTTGTAATGCCACTTCACCACGCCTCCTAACTGCATTCAAGACCATTATCCATGTCCTTCATATTGCAGTCAAAAAAAGATTTGCCCCTCCACTCCCATAATAGCGTTATGGGGAGGGGGGGATGTGTCTATTGTTTCCATTCATATTGAGATGTCACAGATGTGTATGCTCTTCTGAATTCTTTTCTCTCTTCAAGCTATTATGGCCCTTGTTCCTTTGAGTCTCTTCTCAGACAAGCTGCAGTAGGCTACACAAAAAGGAATTTAGGTCACAAATAATCTAAGTGTATTCTACTTGAGCTAGAGGAGGAAAGCTAGCTGATTATTTTTTAAACATTATTCATTAAATGTATTAAAAATATGGCAAAATAAATGGAAACAAATATATTATTCTACCAGTTCTATACAAATTATGATAGGCTTGACTCTACAACAATAGCAATATAAATTTTTAGTCTGTAGAAGCAGAAGTGTGCAGTTGATAAAGTGATAGGTATAGCTTTAATACTTTAACTAAACCTGTAGAGTACAAGATGGCTGGTTGTTTGTTTTTCTGTCTACCTGTGCCAGTAATATACCACCAACATATCAAGAATGCCTCATAAAGTTTGAGTTAAAAAAAAAAAAGTCCTTTTATTTTCAGTAGTTTTTCTCATTTTAAGATAGGTAAATATCGAAATATTGTGTTTACTATATAAAATAGATCTGAAAACACTTTAATGATACAGAATATTATGACATTATTTCTCATTCTCTGTTTTATCCAAGATGCATCTCTAGGTGTTTTGGTATCCTATACATAAAGTTTACACACAAGATATGTCCTCATGCTACCTCTTTAAAGAGCAAGAAGGTTTAGAAAGTTTAGACTGCACTTTAAACATACAGGTATTTATGGCAGGAACATTTATTTTGGCACTGTATCTTCTTCAAGATGGATATTTTTCAAGAGAAATTTTCAGATAACAGAGGAACTAGTGGAAATTCAGAGAAATATATCAATTGACTACTACGTAATTACATTTTTGTAGTAAGGTGAAAAAAATAAATAGTCACACATGCATGTGTATGTGTGAGTAGAAAAAGTACTCTTGTATTCTGAAACATTTTCTATATAAAAAAAACCCTTTAATATCAAATAGCAACAGTTTCTTAATTACACACACATCGGACAGGCCATTTAAGTGTAGAAAGATCAGACATCTACAAAAACTGGAAACTATTTTGTGTGCCTTCCCTTAGCAGCCCTGAACTGTATCATACATACCCTTTTATGGATGTCTACTGGGTTTTCCAGTTAAAACTAATGTGGCATGTAAAATATACTTGAGGGTCACACACTTCGTTGCTTATGTAGGCTCAGCTCTGTGTGCTATCCAACTTTTTAAGTGCAAATGGCTTTTCAGTTTTTCCAAAAAGAACATGTATAGTGAGATTCTGTGGATGGATTATAACCTCTAGCAATTTTACAGGACATAGCCATTAAACCTAAATTGTCATCTAAGATGCTTCTTTTCGTCATTATTTCAGTTTCATTTTTTTTATATTTTGTTTTGGTTGGTAATTGAATCTAGGATCACACATAGTCCCCTTAAATGTTTGGACCCGTTGAAATTAACAACTTTTAATCACGTGAGACCCTGCAATTTAGGAATAGTCACAGCTCAAGACAAAATCAAAAGAAATTGCCTGCTAGAGCAAGCTACATATCCTGTCTTCCGGCACCTGGTAGTTTGTGGTATGGGTACTATATTTTCTAAAGGCCTGTGTATTTATGAAATAATACACAAACTACTGCAGGCAGCTCTTCCAGTGATTTATGCCCTGGCCACTTGTTCATACACTTTGCTGGTCATTGTGCGAAAAGTGCTATTGACTAGTCCTCTTCCTGCGCGCAGATTTGTTTTCACCATACAGTTTAGCTTCTAGTCCTTCTACTGTGTTAGTTTCCTTTAGCAGCACCTGTGTTGTTGTTTTGCAGGTATTTGTGCAGGATGACTCTCTAGAGACTACAATTTTTCAAGGTTAAGCTCAGAAACTATTTTGTTACTTATGTAAGCCAAACTGTACACCCAGTGAGAGAGAGAGAGCAGACTATTAAGCTGCTGCCTGCAATATGTGTAGACAGTAACATTCCTGTGCCTGCAGCACCAAATGGGCATGCCTGATTCTCCTCTCACACCAGTGGAAACTAGGTTTTACAATTTTCAATAGAGTTAATAGGATTCTGTCCATTGATGCCTAGAATATTCCCTGAAATTTTGGAATTGATCAAATATGATGCTCAAAAGTTATCACATTACAGAAAGACAGACAGAGAAATGCCATCGGGTTGAGTATGAGACTTGCTTTGCTCAGGCAGTTGGGGTGAAATTGGTTTCTCCAGACATCAGCAACAATAACAAAATTTAAATCCTTAAGATAAATTTACAGAATCCCCAGCGGAGAATTATATATGGTGGAAGTAAGAATACTGTGCACTTCTCCTGTGCATTTCATTTGAGAATATGAAAGAGCTTTACCAATATTAGTGTCAGAACACCATGGAATAGTATTGGTTACTTTTATACATAGGGAAATGAGAGACACAGGATAGGTGATTTGAGAATTCTGTACAAACACAGCTCTTTGCTGGAGTTTGCCACCGTTTCCAGCTGATAACACTATATATCAGGGGTTGGCAACCTATGGCACGCAAGCTGATTTTCAGTGGCACTCACACTGCCCGGGTCCTGGCCACCGATCCGGGGGGCTCTGTGTTTTGTTTAAATTTTAAATGACGCTTCTTAAACATTTAAAAAACCTTATTTACTTTACATACAACAATAGTTTCGTTAAATATTATAGACTTATAGAAAGAGACCTTCTAAAAACGTTAAAATGTATTACTGGCATGTGAAACCTTAAATTAGAATGAATAAATGAAGACTCGGCACACCACTTGTGAAAGGTTGCTGACCCCTGCTATATATGTTTATAATGTGATTATTCAAGCACTAGGGAGGGGAGGAGGAAGTGATGAGTCTGATGTCCTGGTTGCATGGGATGATTGAACTGTTGCAAGAGATATGTGCCTTCATCAGTTAGATCTCAGCTTTTGAGAACTGATGGCAAAAGTAGAATGGAGAGACAAAGCTGTGACCAAGGTATATGGGTCACTGTTGTAAAAAGGCTAGGTTTCCTATATGTTGATTGAAAGAGACTCACTTTTTTTAAATAGTGGGTATATCAGGTGCCGGCTTTCTCTGGGCCCTGGGGGTGCTCAACCCCCTGCTCCACCCCAGGTGCCACCCCCAACTGACCCCTTTCCTCAAGGTCCCACCCTTGCTCCACCCCTTCCAGCCCAGTTCCGCCCCCTCCCCTGAGTTTGCTTCATCTGCACTCCTCTCCCTCTCCCCCAGCACCTCCTGCATGCTGCGGAATGGCTGATTGCGCCAGGCAGGAAGGAGGCACAGGGAGGGTGGGGAAGGAGTTGTTGGGGGGGGCACCAGTAGATGGGAGCCAGTGGGGAGAGGGGAGCAGGTGGCTGCCGATGAGTGCTAAGCACCCACTATTTTTTTTCCCATGGGTGCTCCAGGCACAGAGTTGGTGCCTATGGTGGGTATGCTATTCCTGGGGGAATTCTACGCCAAAAAATTAAAAATTCTGCACACAGTACTTTGAAATTCTGCATATTTTATTTGTCAGAATAATACAAATATGAAAAAGATTCAGGAAATGTTTTTTGACAAATAGATTCCTTGCTAAGCATATTAATACAGAACTTTGAGTAATTCATTTAAACTACAATAAAGAAACATATTTCCTGCACCCCCCCGGAAGTAGTGTGAAGGTTTGGGGGAGTTAAGGGTAAGGGAGGAGCTGAGGGAGAGGGCAATAATTCTGGGAAGGAGCCTCGGAGTGAGCTTGGAGGGTTGTTGGGTGTGAGTTGGAGAAGTATGGAATAAGGTTATTTTGTGGGGGGGAGGGAGTTGGGGAGCCTCCCCCAACCAGACCCTTAGCCTCTCCCATTTAGTCAGGGACATCTGCCACTGTTCCAAGTGTCCCTACACCCCTCCCCTTCCTTGTTTCCCCATGTGGCCCTGCACCCAAACTCAGCCACCCCTCCTTTCCCTATCCCCATGTGGCCCTGTCCCCATGTCACCATGCACCCCCATTTCCATTCAGCCCCTGCCCCAGTCTGTCCCTCCACTAGCCCTTCTGAATCCCACTCTGTGACCCCCATGTGCCCACTGTGTCCTCTCCCCCCCCCTCCACCCTATATCCTGTGCCTCTTTACCTGGCCCCATGGGAGAGGTGCTGTGAGGAACATAGCTCTCCCTTTCCCTGTCCACGGCAGGCTGAGACAGTTGCCCTCTCTTCTGGTGCCACAGTAGCCCCTGTGGGTGGGTGAAAGGTGTAACCTCTGTGCCTTCCTGGCCGAATGTATTTTATGTATTGGGGGGGGGGGGGGAAATCTGTGAGGGATGTGAATTCTGCATGTGTGCAGTGGCGCAGAATTCCCTCAGGAGTAGTATCCCTGAGATATAGATTTTTAATTACAAAACATTTCTGCCTTTTCAGCCTGACATTTGTAACAGTTTCTGGTTTTAATAAAACAACCAACCAAACTGTTGCTTAAATGCCAATCTCCATATCTACTGAGACTTGAAGTGTGGGGGAGCTTCAGGCTGGAAAGGGACATATTGGTAGTTCCTAGTATCGGGCAGCTGGTGCCCATTACTTTGTGCATCCTGCAAGTGGCTGGCACCTATGCATCCTCATGAGGAATGGCTGTCCTATCTCCCCATCACAGCAGTTGGCTAATGATCTTTTGCCCCTACCTGAGCCTGGTATCTCCTCTGGGGACCCATGGTGGCTGGATGGTAGGACTGGGCTAGGTTTGGAAGTCCTATTTGCTCCCTAGCGGCTGGCTCAATCTTCTGTGCCATGGCAGTAAATCCAGTCCGTCCTCTGGGTCCTGCTTTTGTCTCTGTCTACATAGCTGGCTCCCACTTCTTGCCTCTGAGAGCAGTCGGGCAGAAACATAGATTTGCATCCCCCGAATATTTCCATTGCAAGGGCACTACTCTCCCACCCATCTGTTCCATTGCCCCTAATTGTGCATAAATTCTGAGATTTAATTGATACAAAGCTTAAACTAAAGTTCAAAGATTTATTTGATATTATGTTTTTGAATAATGACAGGTTTCAGAGTAGCAGCCGTGTTAGTAAATTTGTTAGTCTCTAAGGTGCCACAAGTACTCCTGTTCTTTTTATGTTTTTGAACATCCTGACTTTTGGTGACATTACATGCAGAAAATGGAATGCCTATCATTTGAACATATATTTCTTGCAATGTTTTTTTCTGAAAGCCATTTTTGGACAAGTTTAAAAGCTAGCTTGAAAATTTGTTGGCTATTTAACTCAGATCACGTGTGTAGAGTAAGTTTCATTTTGATCATAGCAGTCAGTTTTCCCCCAAGACCTCTGTTGCAGGTTGGTTGGTTGGTTCTAAAACGGGGGCTAAATGCAGCTCTTGGGGGAGGGGTGTTTTTGTTTTTTTAATCACTGATTCTAAACATGTGGGTGACATGCTTTTTAAAACATTTCTTAAATTTTGCCTGTTTTATAATCCTTATCAAAATGGAAAACTTAGAATGAGATCAGTTCAAAATCTAAACACGTATTTATATAATGCTGTAGTCTGCATGTAATGAGTCCATTTGGCGTCTTCAACTGATTCAATTATAACAATGCAATAGGACTGGAAGGAGTTAATGCTAATTATAATGCTGTGGTAATGCTGAACCTGCCATTCTCAGGAGATCTGAGAAGCAATCTATCAGGGTATGTTGGATCCTAGCTTCCTTAGGTCCCTCGAGACATTTGGCGGAGTGGAATTGCAGAGCAAAAATATACATTCTGATATCTTCAGAGTTTCAGGAAGGGGAATGGACTTGCTGATGACTGGGCAGGGATCACGTGTATTTAGTGAGACAAACTGATGAGTTTAGTTGATTATATTTCCTGTTTTCACCATGAACTTGATGAGTGCTCTCAGTTTTTATAAGTGTTAGATGGTATGTTGCTGTCTCCAAGAAGAAAGTGATAATGGTTGCTGCTGAAAACTGGCAGACTGAGCTCTAACTGTACTGAAACTGTATATTTGGAAGATTGCCTCCTCCCTTTTAAGGGAAAAATATTTCCCTAGCTGATTGGTTGAAAGGTAAGAGCTCTCATATCTGTATCAGCTTGCATGTAGAAAAATGTCTCTGTCAAGAACAATGTCTTACTGGAACTAATGGATTGTATGAGAAGATAATGAAAATATGGTAATCACTTAATTTGCATCAGCTTTCATTAATGGAGCAGTATTAAGGTTTTTGTGTTTATTGTATGCCTATTCTGATATTAAACATATTTTGTCAGGAAAATGTACAAATGAATAAAATTACATTGTTTTAAATATATAGTTATCAAAATTTCAAGAATAAGAACAAAGCATCTGCTGTGCATAATGACAGTAATCTTCATTGTTTGTCTTCCCATAAACCTCAATTTTAGAAGATTTGAGAACTTTCTGCTTTAGTAAAAGGAAAAAAATGAAAACTTGTGAAGACTGAATTTTTAAAATGAATCCCCAGGTATATCTTTAATGTTTTTAATTCAAACTTTAAAATGTTCCATCATTTGGCATACATTTGCATACTAATCTAAGTGGTGTCTTTATCCACATTAAAGTTATGAAAAGAAATGGTAGATGATTCTGTTTTTTTTTTTAAACAATTCAGTTGGCTATTTGAAAGCAAGAACAAATTATTAATATCAGTATCAAATATTAAAGTAAAACTTGTACAACTGAGGGTGGGGGATCTAGAATCCACTTTTACCATTTATTCTTTTCCCTCAAAAATCCCCATCAGGCCCATATATGCATTTTGGACAAAGACTGTTATATCGGCAGAGCTTCCAACCTTTGTCAGCTCAGGATCCCAACTCTACTTGCATTTCACTCCCACATGGGAATTAAACATTTAGAATGTAAATCACAGATTAATCATATATTTCTAGAAAACAGGTGTTTCAAAGCTCTTATATATTCTTTATGTCCAGAATTGTCAAATCTGAAAATTATATATTAAAACTTTTTTTTCCCTTACATGGAATAACATTTTTAACACAGGTCACTTATATTACAATAACTACATACAGGATAATTTGTTTTTAAGTAAATAAGCAATCATGTAAATGTAATTTTTGTCTTGTTTTGACCACCCTGATCTAACAGGACTTATGCTGTAGTAAATACTGTTGTCATGTCTTCTGTGTCAGTCTACAACAGTGTTAATGACGTACTATTGACATAATCGTATAATACGGTCCAATTTTGTCTATAATGTCCAAGTACTTACATTGGACATCTATTTGGGTAGCATCAAAGCCAATAGATTCCACTGTAGTAGGGAGAAATGTCAGTGCATTGAAACTTATGATGTTGGTAAAAGAAAAATGACTTTCTTTTAAAAGTTTGCTTTTTTTTTTTTTTTTTTAAATACAAAGGTAACATGGTTAAGCTTTGCCTCAGCTCTTTTAATGATACTTCATTCATTTTGAAGCTTGATATAATTTACTGTGTCCTTTAACTTAAAATTATAATCATCCCTCATATAAGTTGACATTCCACTGTGGTGCCATGTATCCTATCTAGTATGTGTTAATATTCTTTATCACCCTTCAGATGCAGCTAAAGTGATGGTCACTTAATTTGTGTGACTGGTCCTTAGAGCTAGCAATCTGAACTAGGACTTGTTCTGTGTAATGTGACAGTGACTACAGCATACATTGTGAAAGACATCAAATCACTGCAAAGGCTAGGGTTGTGGTCATGGTTGGCATGAAGATGGATGTCTTAAAAATTCCAAAGGTATAAAATGAACCTTCTTATGAACCGAGTTGGATATGTCTAGTTAAATTAAAAACAGAGTTAGAAGTAATTAAAAGTAATAAACATTTAACTAATGAAACAAAACACAAGTTATATGGGAGTATTTTCAGGTTTTGAATTTAAATCTGTACCAGCATAAATTGTTGTTTTTGTGCTCTGGCATACTAATTGTTACGTTCTTCTGAATTTTATATCCATATTGCAGCTAGGATTAATGACATGAAGTTATATTTTCAGGCTTGTGTGCATACCTATTATGAGTTGTACTAAGTTATGTGATTTAGTAATATTTATTATGTTGAGTGTATTATATAGATGTGTACTACTGAGCCTGTATTCTTTCTTGCTACACTGTGGCTTATGAAGCAATGTGTGTCAAATGGTCAGAGAACATTGTATTTAAGTGTATTTATAGTCAAAAAAGTGACTCTGTAAAAATGACATCTTGTTTCATCTTTAAGCTACGTTAGTGACTTTTGTATAGCATGTGCTCAGTTTACAAACCAGACTGTGCAACTTTTGAGTCATATTGTGGTTGGGACTGCACTGAGGAAGCTTACACTGCCTTTAGTTAAGATGTATCAAAGTTAATTCAATAATCATCATCACTATTTCTCAGTGTGAGATGAAGGGAAGTGCTCCTTCTGTAGACTCTTATTAGACACTGATGTAGTAGTATCTGAGCAGGAGGCCTGACATGCTGCAGTCTATTACTGTCTTTTCTGAGGTTAGATGCTACTGTTGAACTATCTGGATTGATATAAAAGGATGTTGGTGAGCAGTGGTTTCTTACCAGTTAATTTGGTTTATCAAGTCCCTTTATACTGGCCTAGACAGCACATTCGGTATTTTGGTGTTTGAAGTAGGAAAGTTTTATTGAAAAATGTGTATTTTTTAAAAAGAATTATTCATTTCACTGTCCAGGAAGCCTAATGCTTGAATGCTCAAAAAGAGTTAGGTGCCAAAGTCCAAGTTTTGGAACCACTGGGATTCATAAAACTCCCACTTAACCCTGTCGGCACCTAAACTTACTTGTCTCCCAAGATTTTGCAGTAAAAGTTCCCTGGGCACCTAAGTTTCTGCCTCTGAGCATGCACATTCCTTCCTTCTTCTAAGCACTTGGGTACCTAAGCCCCAGAGTGATTCACAAAGCAGAGGAAGCAGCCCAAAGTTGTGTGTGAGACTGACCTGATAGGCATGCTCAGAGGCCGCCTAGTGGATCAAGCCTCACAGGTAAGTTCACACAAAACAGCTGGGGGTGGGGTGGGGATGGAAGAGGACTTCCCTCATAACTTTTAGCTCAGTGTTTTGGATACTCGGGATCTGGGTGGTCCCTCCTCCACTGAAGGGATCTGAATTGGGATTTGTCACCTGTTAGGTGAATGTTCTAACCATTGGACTGTGGGATATTCTGTTGTGGGGCTTCCTCAGTCTCTATTGTCAAAGTTGTTGCACTCTGGATAAATAATTATTCATTGAAGCAGGGTGACTGGGTCCTGGGTCTCCCACCTCCCAGGTGAGCGCTCTAACCACCAGGTTATAGAGTCATTCTCATGCACACGTATGCACAGACACACACTGTGAAAGAGCAAAAGAAGCTTCCAGAAATAGGGCACATAAATGACACATTAGGGGAAGGGGAGAAATATTCAAAACATTCTAATGCATACAGTTTTTTAATGCTGTCCTGTCATTTTAATATATGCAAAGTGAACAAGAAGCGAGTTAATTGTCATATCTGAAAAATAGCAGCCTCATGTGCATAGTGTTTACTAAACATTGCTGGGAAATTGGTAAATGGAGCTTGACAAGACCAGTACAAAATCCATTGTCTCCCTAAGACGGGATGTGTTATAATAGAATAAGGATGTGTGTTGGGTTAGGAGTATTTAACATGTTGCAACAAGGGGTACATTGCTGGAGTTCAAGATTCTAAAACCTCTGTGCACATTATTTTTAGTGACAGCGCCGTTTCAGTGAATTGCATTACCAGGCTTCTCTTCCCCTTATATATTTTGAAAGAGTCTTATAGAGTGACCAGATAGCAAATGTGAAAAATCGGGACTGGGGGTAGGGGCTGCCTATATAAGAAAAAGTCCCAAATATCGGGACTGTCCCTATAAAATCAGGACATCTGGTCACCCTAGAGTCTTATGTTAAAGAATTACTTTATTGACTGATGTGCAAGAAAATTAGGATAATGCTGTGTAGGTACAACTGGCAAAATGTATTGTTTCTCCCCTTGAGACGCAAGGACAGATGAATTAGTCTCAAAAGATATATTGCGCCTTTCTGGTACAAAACAGTTTTGTTATATTGCACCAAACTGCTCTATTAAAGCCCATAGTAATTACCTATTTTCTGTTACCTGTTTGCATAGCTTTGACATAGTATATTGTCATATCCACAAAGCTATAGTTAAGGCTTCAGTGGTAGTTTCACTGTATGCTCCCTTTTTCCCCCAGGGACTTAGAACTAAGCTGTTCTAATTTACATTGGTCTAAAGATTAGCATTTATCTTGTATTTTATTGTCTTCTTAAATGTCTTATTAGCTATCTTTAAAGCAAGAAATGAAAAGGGTTTTATGTATTTTTGCCAATCAATATAATTACAAAAAAAAAATCGGTAGCTAATTTGGATTTAACATACATTGGTTCATTTGCTATGATTTTTTTTTTTTTTATTTTGAAAACAATCCATTTCTAGTCGCATTTCGTATAGCTGCTGTCTGTGCCATGAGCAATACTGTAGCTGGTTAACAGTCTTACCTGTTCTATTAAAACTGTATCTAAGTTGGTAACCTCTCAATTTTTATCTCATCCCTAAGACTGATGTGGCTGAAGTTTATCCTTCAGCTGCTACCACCATTTCTGCTCCAGATTCATGACCAACTTTCTTCTTCCACGACTATATTGCTGTGATCATGACCATTTCCCCATTTCTTTGAAATTGGCTACTCACTTCCCACATATGTTGAATATGATGATTACATCACACCTGTCAGGTGATGTGATCCTGGAGGTAACTTTTACATTAATCATTTGGTATCATTTTATTTATCTGAGCTCACATAAGTACTCCAGCAAGGTTGTCTTCTGTTGTTTATGAATTCTGAGACCAGGCTTTATATTGTCATCCTCATTTAACCATTCCATCTTTAGCTCTAAAGAAAGTTTCTTTGCTTTAGCATTTTAAAAAAGTTTCTTATCTTATCTTATGACTGAAAACTGATTGTGGTCTTACATTTGATAATTGAGATATATAATTTGAGGTTTATAGTTAATGGAATAGGACTTGTTACTGTAGGGTATAAATTCATTATTTCTGTAGCTAAAGAAGGGTAATCTACTGAATGTAAGTATGTCAAGAAGTGTAATTAAATGAAAGCATATATAAAGATCTTCCTATATAAGTTGAATACCAGACTGTGTAAACAGTCTTGCTTTACTGTTGAACACAGATGCTTTTTAGACAGGAAATGGAAGGAGGCTCATATGACGAAAGTGCTACTGGTGTTGTCAGACTTAGCAGAGACATTGATTATAGAGACTCAGGTACCAAGTTTTGAGAACTGGGGTTGTGCTGGGATTGAGCTTTCTGTTCTGCCTTGTGACCAGGCCAGGTGCCTCCTGTGTGCCTCTTTCAGTAGCCTACGGTCACGCTCAGTGCTTAATTTGTAATAAAAGAGGTGCCGGGACTCAAGCATTTTTTTTTTTTTTAATTAATAATGGTTGCAGCAAGTCCAGAGGTGCTGGGACTATGAACTGCAAAGCCTAGAGGTGCCAAGGCTTAGTCCTGGCAAGCTCTGGCACAAATTAAGCACTGGTCACGCTACCAGCAACCAACCTCAGTTTCTCTTTTTGGAGTATTCAAATAAAACTTCACCAAGGCGCTTTTTGGGTCAAAAATACCCCTCCTTGCAGCCTAGGTTTATTAATATAAAATAAACTGCAAATAAAACTCAAAATCCCCAAACCAATCTGTTCCTAAGTCCACGCAACACAACGTTTCTCTTCTTCATCCCAGACTTCCAGCCTGGGGAGCTTTGCAATCCCTCCCTTGCATGGTCAGGATCTCTCCCAGGCATAGGTGCTGACTCCACAGGTTCTCTGAGGCTGCAACACCCACAGGGAAAAAAGGTGGGTGCGGAGCACCCACCAGCAGCCCCCTATCAACGCCCCTTCACCCCCCCCAGCACGTCCCTCCTGCTGGCGGACCCTGCAGATCAGCACCTCCCCACACCTCCCACCCGTCGCGATCAGCTGTTTTGCAGCGAGTGGGAGGCTGAGGAGGGAGGGAGCGGAATTGGACAGGAAGAGGCGGGGCAAGGGTGGGGCCTTGGAGGAAGGGGTGGAGTGGGGGCAGGGCCTGGGGCAGAGCCGGGGGTTGAGCACCCCCTGGCACTTTGGAAAGTCGGTGCCTGTGCTCCCAGGCCTCTCTGCTTGGAGAACTTTGCTCGCTCTCGCAGACTCTTCCACAGCTTACTGAGCTTCCCCGTCCCCACTCCCTTTCTCTTCACTGTGGTCTCCTGCTGTTCTTTATAGGACAATAATCCTGATCTCTCCCATTTGTGGCTCATTCTGTAATCAGGGGCGAGCCACCCTGTTACATGTGGTAATTAGCTTAGTTTTATAGTGCCTGTAATAAAGCACAATAATACATTAGATGATCATCAAGTTTGAAATAAACTTGCAACTTTTCAGATGGTGCACAATGCAATGGCCTTGCTCTGATCAGAAGAGGAAGCTTCTGGTTTTCGGATAGGAATAATGGAATTACATCTTGCAAGATGTGACAGTGTAGGTTTTCAATAGCATGAGAATAGCCAGGTTTTAGTGAAAGGAAAGGTATGTGTTTCAGTGAAAAGTCTGAAATGAGGAAGTCAATATTTAATAGCTTTATTACATCAGCTAAAAATATTTCACATAAACATAGAGTAATACTGACCTGAGTTATAATGTGCTCACTCCCTTTTGATATGTGGTAATATTTTACCATATTCAGTTTGATTATATATTGGTTTCATTTATCAACCAAAATTTCCATTTCTGTTTGTTTTTTACATTACTCTAGCTCTTATCCATGGAGTAGGACGTACAGTGCCTTAGTTAACCTTAGTAAAGACCATTCCAAGTTGTCATTCCAGGAAGGTGGTCCTGTAAGATTTATGGTCAAAGCAAATTAATAAAAATACTAATCTATATAGTCTTTTTAGTCTGGAAAGACCTTCCTGTAGGATTTATCAAAAACTGTAGTTATTCTGCACCACTAGACTTCTTTCAGAAACTGTATTCCATCTTCCCTTTTAGACTGGTCATGTGGTTACATTCTAGTGCGTAGTCTACTTGGCCAGAATTGGAAGGCACAGACTCATGCTACAGCCAAACCAGTCACTTACCCTGAGGCATACCGCCAAAGTTGCTGTGCCCAAAAACTTTGATATATAGGGGTTCTTTTTTTTATTCTTTTCTGTGATGCAGTGGATTTGATGTTCCATAGAGTGCACCCTCTGCCTACAAACAGGATTTATAAACCTGCTTCCCCACCAAAAAATGACGACTATTTTATCAAATTATATTTCTTTATTGTACCTAGACTTGCAACACAGCAGCGCGGAAGTCCGCTTCAGGGCCAGCTCCAGGCACCAGCTTACCAAGCAGGTGCTTGGGGCGGCCACTTCGGAGAGGAGTGGCACGTCCAGCTGTTCGGTGGCAATTCGGCTGACTGTCCCTCACTCCTGCTCAGCGGGAAGGACCTCCTGCCGAATTGCTGCCGCAGATTGTGATCGCGGCTTTTTTTGTCGGTTTTGTTTTGTTTTGTTTGGCTGCTTGGGGTGGCCAAAACCCTGGAGCCGGCCCTGGTCAGCTTAAACCAATCTTTGGGCTATGTGACTGTTTTCTCTTTCAGCCCATCTATCAACCATGTATTTCTTCCTAGTTATCAGTAACGACAGACAGGATGGGGCATAGTCACAGAAATAGATAGCTCATAGATGACTGTGTATTAAATTCTTTTAAACTATAATTAGTGAATGAAGCATAAATGTTGCTAAATCTGTATATTCTGTCTTGAATGGGCCATATCACTAATGTTGTGAATATGCTGAAAATGGGAATGGTAGGTAGACAATGACTGAAAATTGGTTAATCTATACACCGTTTACTCTTAAACTTTTAACTTGTTTTGTGATAGCTGGGCCTGTTGCCTGAACACCATTTATGAACAAAAGTCACCAAAGCTTCAAATTTAATCTAAAATGATCTAGAATGAATTGTAAGCAATTTAAGTGTCAGTTTTCAAACTTTTTCATAGTGTGGACCACTACTTAATACATGTTCAGTTTTTCCATTTTCAATCTCATAACAGCTGTATGGTAATTGCAACAGTTGCTTAAATGGAAAATTAATATGTGCAAAGCATTTAACACTTTAGCTGTCTTAATGTGACTGAGCAGTTGAGCATTTCAAAACTGTTCATTTTTTTAGAAAATTTTTTGAGATCTCAAATCTCTTCCATTAAATGATGACTTCTTTTGTAAGTGACTCTGTCCACCCTGTCCGGTCCGTGTCAGTGGTTCAGATGTTCAGCGGGATTTCTTTTGGTGATTAGGCAAACTGTATCAGTACTTGCATGGATTTGCCTGCAAGAACATCAGTTATTGCAGGATACTGGTTTTCCAAACTGATTTGAGATTGATGACTATGGTGACTTCACCATCAGTTAACAAAACCAAAATTTGACTTAACATTTAGAAATTTTAATATTAATCTCTAAAATAGTTAATGATGTCTTGACAAACCTATTTGGTTATCTGCAGGTAAATTGCACTTTTCATTTTCTTCATACGGTCTCTCCAGTAGAGAACTTCTATAAGTGGTCTCTGTAGCCCTTTTTGGGGGTAATAATCATGCCATTGAAGATTGAATATAGTCAAGTAATGAGGCTGATTTGAGGTTTTACTGAGATGCCCATCTGAAGGGCTTCATTTTCTGTAACGTTCAAATGTAATTAAGGGTTTTTGATGGAGCATCTTGCTTAGCAGTATTATGAATTTTTTTTCACTTTTTTTTGGTCTTCATTCTAGTTTGTGATTAGTGGAGGTTGATTTAGCATAAAACACTATTACAAAGGTGTTTAATTAGGAGACAATTTACTCCTAATGCTTATTCTTATGTGACCACATTGTCAATCACCCCTCTAATTGGTAAGTCTGTTCATATGAATAAAACTATAGTCAGTATTGTCAAAGACGTGGTTAAAACAGCAGACGACTTCATACACACCCAGTTGATCTGAAAGGCTTCAGTTTAATTTCTTAAGAAATGATCTGCTTGGATAAAGCTCTTCACCTGACTACTAGTGATTATCTACTAAGTAGTCTGAGTAGAAGTATCAATTTTGAAACTCTTGATTTTGGATAGGACTATAGTGTGTACTTTTACATGTGAATGCCTCATAAATATTTCCCAAGAGCAATTTATTTTTCTAATTAGCTTGAACAGCCTCTGCTTTACATAGTGCTTCAAGCAGTTTTCAATAAATCAATTCAATCATGCAGCTGTTGTTTGAAACTTTTCCTTAAGTTACTGTAATTCTGAATAGAGAACCAGAAATGCTCACTAATTAGTACACTTAATCATACCTTGTACAATATGCACCACAAAATGGATTATTTATTCTCAGAACTTCACAGGAAAACTAGGCAGTAGGAACTTGACAATGTACACTTTTTCCTTCTGCTTTGAAAATAGTTTGCTGTTCTTGCATGATGCACAAGGCAGTGTGCTCATGTACAGGGAAGATGTGTCTGTATGCTCAGTTTTTACTGGCTGGTCATAACGTTACAAAAATTCTCATTTTGACCTGGAACTTTCCGTGCTTAGTCTTGGATGTGTGTTTTGAAGGAGAATTAAAACTAAAAAACCGGCTGTAGCAATTATCTTTTCTGAACGAAGGAAAAGAAAATGTTTCAACTTTAAAAGGAATTTAATAGTTCTTTTGTACACTGATAATTCAAAAGGATGAACTTTTAAAATTACAAACTTTACAAGTGGCTAGATCTTCCTATGTACGAGAATTGAATACACTTATAAAATGATGTAGTTGTAAACAGGTGTAACATCGCTTTGTTATTTTGTGTCTCTAGTAAGTGGTAGGGTCGAAAACCTATGGAGTAATGAAGAGAGCATCCCAGATGGCTTCTTTCTTTTCCTTTTTAAAAAATGTAAAGGAGAAAAAATAAAACATAACTTATCTTAATGTACTATTAGAGATGCAACATAAACTTTGGAATTGCAAAATTAAATGTTCCAATTACAATGTGATCTTGTCCAACAATTACAGTAAAGAATGGCAACAGCTGTGAAGCAGGTTTCAAACTGGAAATCTCCAGATTAGAATAAGTAAAAGGTGTTTTAAAATTTTAAACACTTCATGTTTAACTTTAATATTAACTATAAAATAAAAAAAAGCAATATTTATGCATAGTTTTTTTTCCCCAGGAGGTGATTTACAATGATTACTGGTCCTGATGGTCCACTGAAAAGTCTTCTCTGCTTGAATGTGTGTTAAGGACAAGTAAGTGACTGCTTTCAAATCCTGGCTAAATACAGCTGAAAAATTATTCCTTCTTCCTCGTTTTAAAGCTATGAAATTCAAGTGTAACTACAAAGACCATAAAAGTTGTATTCCTAAAATTTAACCACTTGACTGCTGCCAGAAAGTATCCTCCAAGTGCAATTTCCTATATAATCTTATCCAAATAAATGGAACATCATCTGTATCCATTGTTATCCAAAACTATGCAAATTGTTTTCTGTTATATGAATAATGTTTTGAGTCAATGTCATTGGAAAACTATGGTGCTATTATTTACCCATACTTGTTTTCAAAGGAAGTGGGGAGCAAGGAATGGAATTTCTTAATGGACTTCCCAATGATTCTCACTAAATTAGATTATTAAATCAAAATTGAAAGACATGACTTATGAGATTGTGGGTTGTTTTTAAACAAACTGAAATCTTACAATTTAGATCTTAATGGGCTAGTCTAAGTTATATCGTTTTTTAGAGAAGTGAATTGTTTTAATATTTGTATTGAAATAAAAATTTAAAAATAAACTGGTGTGGTGCTAGAGATTGGATGAAAAGTATCCATTTGATTCTTCATAATTGGCCATAACTGGAACAGTGACAGCCTTGCTGTGCCTTCTTCACTCTGAATTTTTTAAATCTTCTACTTATTATAACACTATATGCTACAAATTCATATGTCTAGTAAAGTGTTTATAGATGGATAAGAATTTTAAAATTAATATTAAAGTAGCAATTTTGTGTGCATAAGTAACCACTTTCCTGAACAAGTTAAACCTTTATAACAAAGCCATTTGCAATTTTTTGGTCTGAAAATAGGTTCCTCAGTAGTTATCAGTTGCATGACTACAGAATAAATAAATAAAGCTGAAACTACCAAGCTCAACATTTTTTATACTCCTGTTAGTTGAAAACTACCATGTTGTTTTAACCTTTTAATTTCTGTGCATATCATATTGCTTTTTTGGGGCGGGAGGGGGGGCGTGTTCTGTTAATTCTATTGTAAATGCACTATGCACGAAGTTAGGGAAAGTTATCTTGTATGTTTTAGTAATATATTTAATGAAACGTTTCTTAAATCTAACAAATCATAAGCCAAAAGAATGTTCAAGTGTGGTGGTTCTTTGAAAAATGCCCCACTTAAGGCAATGGGGTTGCACAGATGCAACTGAGGGAAGAATTTTCCCTGCAGAATCCTACTGGTTAGCACTACTGAAGCACGTGCCAGAAAGAAGCTATCACGTTTTAGCTCACAGGCTGAGTTTACAGGACTGGCTGGCAGTTGCAAAGTTTATTTTACTAGTAAACTGAGGACGTTTTGATTTGTATTCAGAGACACACATTTGGAACTCATAATGACATTTTTTTCAGAGGCACTTTTCAAAGTAATGCCTCACTTCATTTTTTAAAAAAAAAAAAGAAATTTTATTGAAGTACCTGTAGTAATTGCATCATCATATTTGATGGATAAACATCGTTATTGCTGTGTTTTTAATTTGTGATTTTTGCATTAATAACTCACTGGATAATTGGTTCTGTTGCTAAGGTCTCTTGTAGCTTGAAGAATAGTGCAGGGTAGCTATTAAGAGTTTGCATGGTAGATTCCTATACAGCAGAAAGCAGCCTCTGTGGGCTTGCTTGGTTAAGAAGCTGCAAAGCCTTCTTAGGTGTTACATGTTTTTCCAAGCCTCCGGAAGGGTAATGGTAATATTGGTAGGGAAAGGAAAAGTCATACATAGGCGATGTTTCAGGCTCATGTCTGGAGAAATTGCCAGAAGTTTTATGGTAAGTGATAGATATGCTATGATAGGGAGGTGGGGAGCTCTGCTTAAACAAATTCTCTGCTGTTCTTTCTTCCTCCCCCCCCGCAAAAACCCAAGCATTGTAGCTTAAAAAAAAATCCTTCTTTTTTTAAAACTACCTGAATAGACATAGTGTCAAGTATCAGGGGGTAGCCGTGTTAGTCTGTATCTACAAAAACAACAAGGAGTCTGGTGGCACCTTAAAGACTAACAGATTTATTTGGGCATAAGCTTTCGTGAGTAAAAACCTCACTTCTTCGGATGCATAGAGTGAAAGTTACAGATGCAGGCATTATATACTGACACATGGAGAGCAGGGAGTTACTTCGCAAGTGGAGAACCAGTGTTGACAGGGCCAATTCAATCAGGGTGGATGTAGTCCACTCCCAATAATAGATGAGGAGGTGTCAATTCCGAGGATTATTGGGAGTGAACTACATCCACCCTGATTGAATTGGCCCTGTCAACACTGGTTCTCCACTTGCGAAGTAACTCCCTGCTCTCCATGTGTCAGTATATAATGCCTGCATCTGTAACTTTCACTCTATGCATCCGAAGAAGTGAGGTTTTTACTCACGAAAGCTTATGCCCAAATAAATCTGTTAGTCTTTAAGGTGCCACCAGACTCCTTGTTGTTTCTGAATAGACATAGTGTTACATACTCTAATTCTTTCCTCTTTAGGTTTTTCAAATAACATATAAAGTCTGTATATTTTTCTATTTAATTAAATTACTAGTTTTCATTTATAGCAACATGGGTCTATGCTACTTTTAAGTGATACTGAAATCAATTGATGTTTCTATTATAAATTCTAAATTGCTAAATTCAATCCTGTTACCGTATCAACTTCTAAACTGCATCACACTGAAATTTAAAATTTTGTATCCAGGCTATGTTCAGCAATTTAAAACATTTTAAACAGTTTTGGTAGCTTGTTTAAATTAAGAAATATGTACTGTGCTTCTGACATGTTTGTTGTGCCCACACTCTTCCTGAGCTATCCTCAACCCTTTATCTTATTTTAAGCGCTTCCTCTCTCTTTCCATAGCAGCTTCTAGCACTGCAGCAGTATGCTTCTGCCTTGGAATGCAGTTGCTGGGAGAACAGCACCAAACCTAGTGTGTATATGTGCCACCTGCTCAACGACACTCGATTCTTTCATAGTTATGTGGATTATGGACCTAGGACCTTATGAGTGAGAGTGTTGAGTGTGACCTTCAGATAACTTTAATTCTAGATTTTTGCATGATTATACTGTTTATATAAATCACTTTTTAAAAATTGAAGCTTCTTGTTTGTTCAGATGAGCCGAACTAACTTCCTAACATGTTTTTTTTTAATCTGCAGTTTAGCTGAAGTAAATACTACTCATGCAGGTACTTGATGATATTCTGCCATCTAGTGGCAATTGGACAACTCATAATTTTGTTTTTCTTGGGCTCATATGAGTTGTCACTGTTTTAAATGTATTATATTTTATAAATGTACCATAAACAAACATCTGGTTGAAAAAGAATGAAGTTCCTCATGTTTGCTTTTCCACAGTCGTCAAACATTGGGATTTCCCTCCACTAAAATAGGTAGCTATAAACTATTTTGATTCAGAATTTGGAGCATAAATGTTTCCTGGCTTATTGTCAGTGGAGTCTTTGGTCACATTTGTGTGTGTTAGACATCTTTTGAGAATAGCTTTATTTTGAGCTATACTATGTTTGTATTGATCTTTTTTACTGCCCTTACATTTTTTTAAATACTGCACTAATCTGCTATGTAGTTTTGAAGTAATTCCTTTCCAGTCAAATCGAATGCATCAATTGGTGGTGGTGTTTGTAAATATTAGTTTACTATAATATTTTATAAGTATGTTGAACAGTGTGGTGGTGTTCATATTAACAAATGGAGAGCTTGTGTGTAAACGTGTGTGTGTGTGTGTGTGTGTATATATATATATATATATATATATATATATATATATATAATTAACTTTACAGTAAGTTTACAGCAATTTAGAGCCTGCTCCTAGTTGGAGCCAGGTAGTTTTCTGTTCTGAGCAGCAATCTGAGATCTGCCTTGCTGTGTGAAGAATGACCTTTTCAACTCTCCATCCACAATCAACATCCTAACATAACAATAGCAACTGCTCCACACAATAATTTTGTTGTGTATCCCTATCCTCTCAATTTACCTAGCAAGAGCAAGAACAGACAGTGTTGTGGTTTCCCAGAAGCAAAAAGCAAAAGACAAGTCAGTCAAGGTTAGTACATCAGAAGCAATACACCTACTTTTTTTTTTTTTTTTTTTTTTTTTTTGGTGGCCTCTTGTCCTGGAAGCATTTAGTGTAGTCTCATAAAGACTCAGTTCTTGGTTCCCATTCTATCTTTTCTCTTTCATCTCTTAAACATAAAGAAGAAATCCAGTTGCAAGAGAATAAGAAGTGTGGATGATGCCGGGGGTAGGGTATGGGGTGTGAAAAGGGAGAAAAGGGCATCAAGGAGAAATCCCTAGCTGCAGGGACTTCACAGCTAGTCTCTCCCAGGTCTCTGTCCCCCTTCATTTCCAACAGTGTTGACTTTGCAGCCGTGCCATAAACCTCCTTCAGCCCTGGAAACCTTTGTATCAATGGCTTGCACTTGTGTGAAAACTGGACTGCTGTTGGATTGGCTCATCACAAATAGTGGTTCTTGGCAAGTGGAGTCTTCAGACCCAATTTTTTTTCCAGGAAATTTGGCAGCATCTGGGCTGTCCCCCCCTCAGGAAGTGTCATTTGATTTTTTTTTTCTTTGATCTCCTTTATTCCTTTGCTCTGAAAGTGTCTCACTGGAAATGAAGTGGGGAAATTGATTTATATTCTGGCATTGATTGAGAGATCTTTACCTCCTTGGTGTTTTGAGGTAGAGCCATAATGCTGACTGTAATGACTATTTCTGGACAGGATGGGAAAAGGGAGGACTACAAGGGCATGTCTTCACTACCGGGGTAAGTCGACCTAAGTTACGCTACTCCAACTATGTGAATAATGTAGCTGGAGTCGCCATAGCTTAGGTCGACCTACTCCAGTGTTTTCACTATGCTGCGTGGATGGGAGATGCGCTCTGGTCGACAGGCCTTAATCTTCAGGGAGCTGGAGTACCAGGATTGACCAGAGAGCGCTCTGCCATCGATTTAGCGGGTCTTCACTAGATCAGTAGTGAAGACATGGGGTGAAATCCTGATCCACTGAAGTCAATGCAAATCTTCATTCATGGTTCCTGTCTTTGAAGAACATAGTCAAAACAAATAAGAATAAAGAACAAAATATGGGTTCTTAGGGTCCATAGTACTTAGAGCACACAGAAGTTTTAACTGTAGCAGGGCTCATGTTAGTGCTTTAAAAATAGTTGTGTAGATGGCACTGTGAAGTTGTGGCTCACATTCTGAAGCCAGGGTGTGGGGGGATTCTGAGCCTGAGCTCCAGCCTGAGCTGTAAATTCGAAGCGCTGTCTATTTTTAGAGTGGTAACACAAGCCCCACTAGCCTGAGTCTGTCGACCCAGGCTGGGAGGCTCACTTCCCTGGGCTGTGTAGACATATCCTTAGTGGTTTGTGTTTCTTATATATGTGCTCTTTAACATTGCCATCCTTCTGCGTGTAAACCTTACAATTCTTCTGTGTATGTTGGTAGTAATGTAATTTCTTGTCATATCTTGTGCAATGCAAATAGTGCCTATACAATGAGAATGTTTTGGCTAAATAACATGAACTACAATAATTACTGATTGTATTTTGATATCCAGTTATAATAGATGATGTTGCACTGGGAACTCAATAGTGAACACAGTTCATTATGCTATAAGTGCAGTTTCAGTAATACAAGCTTTAAATCAGATAAGTGTATTGGTTTGAGGCACACAAAACTGCACAGTTCCAAACTGTCTTGCAAGAGTTAGTGAAATGACTACACTTCTTTAAGCAGACTTTGGTTTGACCTTTGCTGGAAGAGAAATACGCCAGAGAGTAGAGCCAGTCCAAAGAAAGGAATAGGTCTTGACATGTTGAGGTAGATGTTTTATTTGCCCTGCTAGAAGCAGGATACCCGATATAACATGAAATATTGGCTTTAATAGTTTAAGACCTGTTAAATGATACTTGAATAAAATAATTGATTTAGAGATCTGACACTATAGGGTAAAATTTGAAAGAGATGCACAGATTTTACTGTGCTATTTCCATTAAATCATCAGAAGTTATACTAAGCCCCTTATCCTAATGCTTCTCCTCCCGCCATGTGACACTTTCCATCTAAAAGTTTCCTTTGCCAGAACAGAAATGTGAGAGGACCCAAAGGATGCATAGAAACCTATTATTGTTGGTAGATAGACAATTAACTGTGAAACACTCACTTTGATAGTATATGCTAATTCTCCTTGAAGTGATTGTGCTCATATACATTCCACTGCCAGTGTTTGTGTGCCCAGTGCACTTGAGTCAGAGACTTTTGCTTGCAGTATCAATCGGTGGTGCATGTGCCCCAGTGCTGTCAAGCAAAGACATAACAGGGATGTCGTGGTTGCCTCCCTCTCAGTTCATTCTCATTGCCTGTGGTGAGAGTTGGCGCTCCCTATAGCATTTGCTTCGGGTAGCCCGATTTCAGAACTTTAGTGTATATAGTTAATATTTAGTGGTAGTAACTTAATTTAGTTATTTGAGTAGATGCAGCTGTGTATTCCATGTGGGTGTATGGGTGCACCAGAGCTGGAGAACTTTGTCTAGAAGTACCCATAGGGGTAGCACTCATGCCCTACAACCATAGCTCCTCCCTGGGCCGTACAAGGGCAGCGCCATCCTGACCCCCTCAGTTCCTTCTCGCCACTTGTGGCTAGAGTCAGAGCTCTGTGTGGCATCTTCACCTCACACTTTCTCTCTGTTTTCTGAGAACTTTTCTTGTATATCATAGTAGTAGTACCTTAGGTTTAGTTTGTGGTAGTAGAATGACTGGATGCCCTGTGATGCTTTCATCAGGGTTCAAGCATTGTCCATTGTGTATAGTGGCTATCCCCAACAACAGTTCCCACACAAGATGCTACTTGTGTGTTGGTGAGGGACACATTGAGGAGAGGTGTTCCATGTGCAAGTCGTTCCCCAAGAGGACTCAGGTGGGAAGAGACTTGGGGTTGAAGCAGCGCCTTCTGGAGCAGGCCTTGAGGCCTGCTTTGACACCTAAGCCCTCTGATCAGCAGTTGCCTTCGGACCCAGAAGCGATGCCACCCCGTGCTTGGACTCTGATATTCCCCCAAGAGGAAGAGGAGTTGTTCACCTTCCTCTGGTGCGATGAAGAAGAGGTCCCATAAAATGAGTCAGGACCATTCCAGGGCTTGGGGAGACTCCTCTTACTCTTCTAGGAGCAGTGCTGACTGGTACCATTCTTCATTCGGCACGCAGGATGGAGCAGGTCTGTCCAACCACTCCTCGGTACCACTCTGAGAGCAATGAGGACCCGTACTGTCAACTCTGGTGTTTGCTGAGTCCGGTACCAGTGATGTCAGCATCAGCATCAACCGTCTCCATGCTGACGGCATATGAGGCCGCATCAGACCTGCTTGGCATCAGACCTGCTTTTCCTCTTGATCCTGGACTTATCTGCTTGTTCACGAGTACTCTAGTACTATCCCTTCTACTGAATCATCCTCTGTTGTGCCATTGGCACCTTCTGACCATGTTGCAAAGCCAACAGCTCCGTCAGCACTGCAGCTCACACCACCTGGTCTGCAGACTGGAGCTGACGCTAGGCCTGGCACTGAAGGCCTCCTCAATGCTGATGCATACTTCAGCAAAGTCATTGTTTTGGTGACAGATCCATCATAGAGTTTTTGATACCAGCCTCGGTGCTGATGCCTCTCCTGGTACGGGGTGGGAGTGTGTCTCATTCAGTGCCTCTTGTGCAACTCGCCACTTCTCTTCGGCACTAATGCCACCTCCTTATTGAGCTTCAGACAAGTCTGAGTAGTTGTTTGCCCCATCAGGGCTGACTCTCTCTGTCACAAGAGAACTTTGGTTTTCCTCAAGTTCCAGGTCAGGGTCATCGTCCTAGTCCGATAAGCACCAGATCCTCGGATCGCTCTCGGTGCCGAAATTGGTATCTGTCGCACAGTTGGGACAAGAGCCATTCATGCCTTATCCATAAGCCCTGTGGCCTCCTTGGAATCCCTGGGATGCTTCTTGGTCCCTGACTTCCTGCTTCTCGACCCACTCCAGAGTAAGATCACTGGTCCCAACAGTGACCCCGACTCCCACACCGTGTCAGCTCAAGTAATCACTGAGTACCTTCCACTTGGACTTATGGGGATTTTCCCAATGGATCATGTGGTGCAAACCCCCTCCTCATCCACTCTGGTGACTATACTGTGCCTAAATCTTCCTCTCCGTCAGTGCCCAAGTACTTTAAGGTGCATCAAGACCTCTTGAGGCATATGGCAACTACCAGGAGGAATTCCTGCAGGAAAATACACACGTACTGATGGATATTCTCCAACCATCAGCTCCAGGGGGATTAACTCCTGATAAATGAGGCTCCCCTGGAGCCTGCAAAGCCCTGTAGAATACCCCAATGTCATTGTCCCCTACACTAAAGCATTTGGAGAAATGATGCTTCAATTCCAGGCAAAACCAAAGGCTCAAAAGGGCAGAATTAAATCCACCTCTTGAAGAATAGTTTTTTTGTTTTTGTTTTTAGTAGTTAACTGGAGGATTTATTATGAAAAAACTCCCCCGGTTTTAAGCAGTGTGCCATAGGAAGGCTTTCCCCCCTGTCACAAATAGGCACAAGAGCTGTTTGATTTATCTAGGTGAGGGCCATGTGAGAGACAAATATCCTATTTGTATTTCCTTCCCCACTAGGACTTTCATCTTAAAGTTCATCTCATGAAAGAGGCAGTGGAACCTGCATTGGAGCCAGGCCCTGATCTCAAAATCAACCAGAAGTCCACCTCACACACACTGCTTCTGATTTGAAGCACAAGCCTGGTGACAAATGTCACGCTTCATCTTCTCTGTCAGCTTAAAAGTTTTTTCCAAGCATTCTGACCCAGACAAGACCACTACAGCTCGGTCTGCTCCCAGAAAATCTTCTGGTAAATCCTCTGGTATTGGTTCAAGGCTTCACAAATCCAAGCACTCATGAGTCCCGTCTGAGGCAGCACCATTGACTCTGGCTCCTTTGGTGCTGTTGAGACCAGTGTCTTCACCCATGCTGAATCCTTCTTCCTCCCTTCAGTAGATTCAGAGTGTTTTGGTTCCACCAGCACTGTCAATGAACATTCTGTTTCCTCGTTGTTAGTCATCTTTCTGACCCAATTATGCCAGCACTGATCACTTCGTTGGCTTTCCGCACACCCCAATCCTCACTTCCTTTGGATCCTAATGTGTCTCCAAAAACCCAGGCCACATAGAATCCCAACAGGAACTGCTTCTCCCTATTTTGAGGAGGCTTACATTTCTTCTTCACACTCAGAAAGGGAGGAACCTGTCTCACCTTCGAGATCCTTTAGATCACCTTGCAGGTCTTTATTGCTACAAAACCTAAACTACAGGACTAGTCTTCCTATAGGGAAGTCCCAGCACCCTGTCCTACTGAGCCAGGGCCCTCAAGCCTCCTCCAGCGCGCACATGCGTGCACACACACACACCCAGTTGCAGAAAGACACAGATACTGAAATCAGCTCTGTGTGGGAAGATTCCACTCGGGAGTTGCCCAGCACTCAAGTGCACACCCCCTCTGGAGTGTAAACCCAAAATTGTATTGTCTTTCACTGCATACCCCTCCCTCAATGTGGAGGAAGATATGCACAGCTTTTTGTTCTCTCCTCCCTCCCCCACTCCATGCCCTGTTATGAATCGCACAAACTGGTTTAAAGAAAACAAAACAAGTTTATTAACTACAAAGGATAGATTTTAAGTGATGTTATGGGTTAGCAAACAGATAAAAGCAGATTACTGAGCAAATAAAAAACACGTGCAAACTAAGCTCAGTACACTAAAGAAACTGATTACAAGTAGTAATTTCTCACCCTAAATGCTGTTGTTTTAGGTTTTTCTTTCACAGGCCAGATACCTTTTCCAGCCTGGGCTCAGCTCTTCTCCCTCCCTCAGTCCTTGTTTCTTAGATCTTCCAGCAGTCATTCTGGGCGGGGATGGGATTCAGTGAAGTCCGAGCCCTGATTTAACACGCTTCCCTGCCTTAAATATGATTTACATATGTCAGGAATCCTTCGTTGCCCAGTTTGGTCTCCATCCCGTTTGTGGAAAAATACTAGCAGGCCAAGATGGAGTCCAGTACCAGGTGACATGATCACATGACCCTGCAGTGTCAAAGCACTGTCTCAGAAAGGAGGGAGATTAGTATCTTCAAAGTCCTGTTGTCCTGCCTAATGGCCCATCTAGGCTGACTGCCTACTGTCTGATGGGCGTTTCCCAGGTGCAAGCGCTTTTGCAATTGATACGTAGTCAATATTTCTAACTTCAGATACAGAAATGATACATGCATACAAATAGGATAATCACATTCAGTAAATCATAACCTTTCCAGTGATACCTCACAGCACTCATCTTGCGTAAAACATCTTAGGCCATATTCATATCACAACGATACCTCTATGAAGAATATGGGCCGTAGTGTCACACTGAGGTATCTGTTGCACCTGAAATCATCATGCCTTTCCATTAGTTCCATGAGGGTTCATGTGACTTCTGTTTTCTGTACTGCATCCACCAGTAGATGGGTTTTCCACTTTCTCTCACCTTCTCTTTTTCTGAGTCTCTTGAAAGATATTCTCAAAGTTTACCCACCTGTGTCTGATCCCACATCTGTATGGGATCTCAATTGAGTTCTCTCCAAACTCCTAGGGCCCCCCTTTGAGCCTATGGCTTCCTCCTCGCTATTGTTATTGTATCCGAAAACAGCTTTTCTGGTGGCAATCAATTGTGCTAGGAGGGTTTCAGAACTTCAGGCTCTCCTGGGTGATCCTCCTTTCAGAGTTTTCCATAAAGACAAGATTTCTTTTAGGCCACACCCTAAGTTTATGCCTGAGGTAATGTCAGCTTTTCACCTGAATCAAATATTCATTTTCTGTTTTTTGTTTGTTTGTTTGTTTTTCCAAAACCCCATTCTTCTAAAGATGAAAAAATGCTTCAGACCTTGGATGTTTGTAGAGCTTTGGCAATCTAACTGGACAACTCTAGATTCTTCAGGACTACCCCCAGGCTTTTTGTCTATGATGAGTGACCCATAATTCTATCAGTGTCATCTCAGTGAATTGCGCACTGAATTTCTGACTGCAGTAAGCGCTGCTACAATCTTGCTAAGTCTCTCTTCCACCAAGAAAAACAGCCCTGGGCTCAGTCCACTTCGTTATCCTTTCTGAGCAATGTTCCAATAGTGCAAGGCAGTGATTGTGCAGCTGTACTTACTTCTTTTTCTCATTACACCATCACTTAAGCCACTCGTGATCATGCCAACTTTAGTGTTACAATCTCTGTTCAGATGATCCAAGATCCCTCCATTGTAAGGGAACTGATGAGTCACCTGCAGTGGAATGTATATGTGCACAATCACTTGAAGGGGGGGAAAAAGGTTTACCTGTCTTGTTTTTTGAGATGTGTTGTGCACATATACATTCCCTGACCCTCCCACGTTTCCCACTGCTTCAGATATCACATATAGCACTGCAAAGTAATTGAGAGGAAGGTGGCAACCACACACCTTTTTATGCTCTCAGCTGACAGCATGAGGAGAGCATGCACTGCATAGTGGTACTGGAGAGAAATGTCTCCAACTCGAGTGCTCTAGGCACACAAGCACCCGCAGTGAAATGTATATGTGCACAACACATCTCAAAGAGCAACAGTTACTGTACAGGTAAGTAAACATTTTTATAGAATATGTGATTTTAAGAATTTGTGATTTGTTGACAGACATGAGAATTGTTTTGGCAAATATTTAAAACATGTGTTCTGTGCCTGTGGTTAGCATAGCTGTTTAATGTTCCAGTGTTTTATAAGCCAAAAATTACTTTTTATCTAAAGGCACTTCTTAGTTAGCACTGAGTGTAACTTCCTTATTGCTCCCTGGAAAACACTCATTGACTCAGATGGTGATTTAATGGCCAAAGTTAGAGGGTATGTAACAATTGTGGTAACATTTCTATCTTGACAGTGATATTTTATGCATCTGTTGCTGAAGAAGCTGTTGATTCTTATGTCCTAGAGTTTTCCAGCAAGTGGTACAGATCTGGGAGATGGTTTTTGTTTGTTTGTTTGTTTTTAAATATGGATTGTGTATACTGCTCTGGTTATATAGTGCTTAGAAAGTATGTTGCATCTGAGCATGTGCAGTAATCTACAGTATTTTTTTCTTAGCAATAATTTGACCACATGATATTTTTTGAGCTCCTCAAGCTTTGATCCTCCAAGTTCTTGCATCATGTAGAGCAGTAAGTGGTGATTGATAGTTAAAGCAATATATTACACATTGGTCCCAAAAATATCATGCATCCTGGGGTGACTAAAATTTTGCAAGGCTGCTATAAATTATGACTTAGTGCTTATCTGGATAGTCTCACTGTAAAATCGATAAAGAATACTGTAAAACAATTTATTTTAATTGTTTGAAATCTCTTGAGAGAGCATCATCAGTTTGTGATTTTTTTTTTAACACTTCAGTTGCTGATGTAAACTCAGTTGGCTGTTGCTCAATCAAGATGAGTGGATTGGGAGAAAACTCCTTGGACAGTTTGACCAGTGAGTCAAGGAAACGCAAGCCATTGCCCTGTGATGCCCCAGGACCAGGGTACAGTAAACACATTTTCCTCACTGTTTTAATTAAATTGTTCATAATAAAATTATAAATAGTGCAGCGTGGTGTTTTGTTTTTAGTTTTTAATTGACGTTAATATTAAAAGAGTTTTACTATTCATTTGTATTCAGTTGATAAAATCCTTTAAGGGACTCCCTACAAGTCCCTCCACCCTTACCCTCATGCCAGAAGCTCTGAATGTCCCCCATAACTCCCTCTTCCATATGCCAAGGTGCTCTGTGTACCCCATGTTCCCCCCCCCATGCCATTGACCCCTATTCACCCTCTCCATGTTAGGGGCTCTTTGTGTGCCCATATCCTTCCCCCATGGCAGAGGCTCTGTGTGCACCTCCATTCCCCCTTTTCCCCCCATTCCTGGGTCTCTGTGTTTGCCCGCATACCAAAGTCCTGCATTGTCTTCCCCATGCCGGATTCTCTGTGTGCCTCCTCCCTTCCCCTCATGGTAGGGTTTCTGTATTTCCTCCCATATCCTCCCCCCCCCCCCCCCGTCCCCATTTTCCCTTCCTCGCATCTAGGGCCCTACCAAATTCCCAGCCATGAAAAACGCACCGTAGACCGTGAAATCTGTTCTCCCCTCCCTCCCTCCGAAATCTGGTCTTTTGTGTACTTTTACCCTTTACTATACAGATTTCACAGGGACCAGCGTTTCTCAAACTGGTAGTCCTGACCCAAAAGGCGGTTGTGGGGGGTGTCACAAGGTTATTTTAGGGGGAATCGTGGTATTGCCACGCTTACTTCTGTGCTGCTGCCTTCAGAGCTGGGTGGTGGCTGCTGACCGAGGGCCCAGCTCTGAAGGAAGCAGTACAGAAGTAAGGGTGGCAATACCATACCATGCCATCCTTACTGCTGTGCTGCTGCTGGCAGCGGCTCTGCCTTGAGCGCTGGGGGCTCCCAGCCAGCAGCCTCCGCTCTCTGTCCACCCAGCTCTGAAGGCAGTGCAGAAGTAAGGGTGGCAATACCACGATCCCCTAAAATAACCTAGTGACCCTCTTCTCCCCCTCACCCCTCCCAACATCCTCCTTTTGGATCAGGATTCGTACAATTACAACACCATGAAATTTCAGATTTAAATATCTTAAATAATGAAATTTACAATTTTAAAAATCCTATGACCATGAAATTGACCAAAATGGACTGTGAATTTGGTAGGGACCTACTCATATCCACTCCTCCCTCTCCAGGTTGCTGACACAAACCCCCTCCCCACTGTCCCCATTTTCCACGTTTCCCTGGATCCCTGCTTCCCCTCCCCATCTCCATTGCCCTCTAGATTCCTACTTCCACCCTGCTGACCCAGCCGCCTAGATCCTCCCTGCTACTTGTAAAGCTTTCTTATTTCTCTGATATTCCAAACTACAGGCTATCCCCATGCAGCCAGTTAAGATGCTGCTTCTGGTATGTGTAGACCTCCACCAGGGGCAGCAGAGAGATTCTTCTGCCTGCAACACCAGTCACTCTGGAAGCCCTGATTTTCCTGTGAAATAAGCTTTTCTGGTGTTCTGATCTGCCTTTAAATCAACATACTTGTGCCCACTGATATCTAGAACATTTCCTGAAATTCTGGAGTTGATGGGTGTAGTGTTCCAAAGTTATTGTATTACTGACAGAGAAATGCCATTGAATTAGATGTAAAACTTTGTTTATAGCTTATTGGCCAAGCAGGTGCTGCAGCTGTTTCCACCTTAAAATGCCTATATAGTACAAATACATTAGTTTTGTAATAGTTGGAATTTTCATTAAATTCAATAAGAAAATAACTACAACAGTTATTCTTGGAATAATAATCTTGTCATAATCTCTGAAGATACATTCCTTTATATGGTAAAAACCTAGAGGTGTAAATTGATGAGATGAATGTCCACTAGCTAAACTTATGTGATAAGTGGTATGTAAGTGCATCAAAGATGACAGTGTGATCATAGCTCTTGTTTATACTGAAATTTATGTACATTAAGTGCTGCTTCTTGTTCCTAGTCTGATCTGCAGTGGTGAGAAACGCCGACGTGAGCAGGAAAGCAAATATATTGAGGAGCTAGCTGAGCTGATATCTGCTAATCTGAGTGACATTGACAATTTCAATGTCAAACCAGATAAATGTGCAATTTTAAAGGAAACTGTAAGGCAGATCCGGCAGATAAAGGAACAAGGTAAGGATTTCTCTCTCAAATTATAAGGAAGAATATTTGGTTTTCTATCAGGAGGCAGTTTCTCTCCAAATCAATACTTAGTTGCTGAGACAATACAATGGAGTTTTCATACAATAGGCCCTGATTTAGGAAAGCATTTAAGCACATGCTTAAATCCATTCCTGTTCAGGGCTTATTCCCGATTAAGCACTTAGTACATGCTTAATTTTAAGCATGTGCTTAGTGGGACTTAAGCAGTTGCTTAATTTTAAGCATTATATTTAACACCCTTTATGAATAGGGAAGCTTTCCTGAATCAGGGCCTAAAGTACACCGTTTCTTATTAGCTTCCTTAAACTACTAAACAAGCAATAAAAACTTAAAATAGGTCATAAAGCAGTTGTTCTTCAAAACATAGATGGACTAGTTGCCCACTGGAGTAAAGAAATCCATCTATTGCCTACCAATTAAAGGTTCCCTGCCAACTTGGATTGTCTGAAACTAATTTATAAAAGATGCCCAGTTCCTCATAGAGCATCCTTTCAGTGCTATGTCCTGAAATTTTAAATTATTTTTTAAAATTCATGTTACATTTTTCTGCCTCTTCTGCTCCTGTTTTGGTGTTTGAGAGCCTTTCTAGCAAGGGAAAATAATTGGGGTCCAATACAGTCAGACTGCAACTAGCTGACCATGTAACCAATTAAAAAGTGCCATTAAATGTACACCGAATGTAATCAAGTGCAGAATAAACGGGGGAAAATATAGAGGAACATCTATTTTGCTAATGTCTTAGTTTTACAGGATGGTTTTTAGGTTTTACTTGTAACAATAATAGTTTTTTTAAACAAATCAGACAAATATAATTGTTAAATTTGCTGTTTTCCCCCTAAATCTCTGGTAATTGTGAGACATGTGCTGGTAGAAGTGACTTCAAAAAAATTAGAATAGATTGCACATCAGGTATATGCCAGTTCAGTGAGTTTCCATTCAGTAGTAAATTATGTTAGAAGCCTGCTGGAATACATCACACACTTTACTTGGAATGGTAAACTTCCAAATTCTGCTTTATCTGCCCTGTTGGAACGTGTTTCTATTTTTTAAAGTAGCCTTAATTGCTGTTTTAGAAGTTCTTTCCCGGTGGCATTATTGCCACTTCATTGTGCACTTCACTGGTTGATGATCTTCCTTTGGTACATTAAACTCCTGTTGTGGTCTGCTTAAACAGCCAGTAGGTGCCACAGTAATAGAGATTGCTGCTTGTTTTCCATTACTTTACTGCATGGTTTTATTTTTATTTTTTTCCTTGTAACAAACTTTTACTTTTTCTTCAGTATATTTTAGGTTAAAATGCTGAAAAAGACTTTTAATTATTGGCATCAGATATGATTAAGTAATCTGCAGAAGGCCAAGTGAGAATTTGTTTCCGGTCTTGTATTTTGATTTGGATCCAAGAACACAATTAAATGAGCAAATCGTACATTCTGCATGTTAAATTGGATTACTTTCTAGGCTAAAGCTCAAATAAAGTCTGAACATGATTTAAAATGTTTATCTTCCACACGGTTGTATAGGAAGAAGGGAAGAATTAGGAAGCTTTTCATTATATTGAAAAGTTTGTGCTGGCCAGCCAAAAGTGACCAAAGGAGGACAGTCATTTCATAAAGCAATCGTCTTCCCAGTGGAAGAAGTTTTGTCATGAAAACTGTTCGTGGTAGTGGTGTGGCAGAATCCAAAATTTGCTAGGTGCTTTCAAAACACACAGGAAGACAATCTCTGCCCAGAAGTTCTACAGTATAAAAAAAGTGTTGTGCTCCCTTTGTGCATATAATTGTAACATTAAATGGTATCGTATAATTACAACTTCATTGCTTATTCTCAGGCTTCCTGGAATGCAGCACGTAACTTCAAAAAAATATTTCTATGCTTCCAAACACAAAATGGTGCCTTTTTGAAACCTTATCTTTTTGATTTTAGGAAAAACAGCATCCTGTGATGATGATGTACAGAAGGCTGATGTATCTTCTACAGGTCAAGGGGTTATTGATAAGGATTCATTGGGACCTCTTTTACTACAGGCAAGTGTAAATGATGCTCTGGTACAACCAAATGAGATTTGATATTGCATAGTCTTAAGCAATAGGTTATGTGACAGGATTACAACACTGAGAAATGCCAGCAGTCCTACAACAAAAACTAGCGTGCAAGGGCAATGGAGAACATTGTTTTAAAAGGACAAAAAATAAAATCCATCATTGTTTTCTCAACTCTGCTGAAGCAGTCTAGAAGGATTCAAAATCAGATGGCATTTGGGTTTGCCTTAGCATGCTGTTCTATTTTTGTAGTAGTCCCAATAAATGGCTAATAAGATTACATTGACTAGACTTCGCATTCAAGGCCCCCCCCCCCTTTTACCTCAGGAAATGGCCGTCAAGGACTTTGGGCCACTTTCATGGCTTGATGATGGTCTGTAAGACCGGGAGTGATTCTGGGAAGCAATGAACACCTGAATTCCCATTGTCTTAAGGGGAAGTAACAGGTGCAGAATGGTGGTGCTTAGGATCAATTCCAGTATACCAGTGGTCGCCAACCTTTTTACGCCCAAACTCACTTTTTGAATCTAAGGGCAACCCAGCATCTACCCTGCCCCTTCCCCAAAGCCCCTCCCAATCGCTTGCTCTCCTCCACCCCCACTCACTTTCACTGTGCTGGGGCAGGGGTTTGGGAGAGGGTGGGGGGTGCAAGCTCTATGCAGGAGTTTGGGTGCAGGAGATGGCTCCAGGCTGGGGGAGAGTATTGGGGTGTCAGGAGGGGGTCAGGGTGCAGGCTCTGGGAAGGGGTGCAGGAGAGGGTATGGGGTACTGGCTCCTGGAGGGGGTTCAGGGCTGGGGCTTGGAGTGCAGGAGGGGGTTTGGGTTGTTGGCTCTGGAAGGTGGCTCAGGGTGGGGCTTGGGGTTCAGGAAGGGGTTTGGGGTGCAAGAGGGGGTATGGGGTGCTGGCTCCACGAGGGGGCTCAGCAATGGAAGTTGGGATGCGGCCTCCCACCAGGCAGCACTTACCTCCGGCAGCTCCCAGTAGGCGATGGGTGCAGCGAGGCTAAGGCAGGCTCCCTGCCTACCCCGGCCCCACACCGCTCCTGGAAGGGGCCAACGCGCCTTGGGGTGAGGGGGCTGCTGGGGGCACGTGTCTCTGTGCACTGCCCTTCTCTGCAAGCACCGTCCCTGCAGCTCTCCCAGCCAATGGGAGCTGCGGGGGCAGTGCTTGCAGGCAGGAGTAGAGCGTGGAGGGAGACCCCTGCATCCCCAGGGCCGCAGAGCTGCACTGCGCTGGCCGCTTCCAGGAGCAGAGTGGGGTCAGGGTAGGCAGGGAGTCTGCCTTAGCAGCAGCCACACTGTACCGCCGGAGATCTTGATCGACTGGGAGATCCTCTAGGATTGACCAGTCAATTGCGATCGACCAGTTGATGACCACTGCCGTATGCAGTAGATCAGTTTGCTGCTGCCCTCACGTGTTGAGACTCCAAATTACATAAGAATCACTTAGGTAACTTTTATTAAGAGTTCTAAAAACCAGGAAACCAGTCTTACTGCTTAGTACACAAAGTAGTTCAGTATGTTGTAGGCTGCTATTTTGAGTCAAGTTTTTGAAGTACTTTCAAAGCTAAGTGTCTTAGAGATATTCTGTTGCTGTTTCTGATTTGGGAATGAGTACAGTGGTTTTTAAAAAGTGGATAGTCTCTCTCTCTCTCTCTCTCTCTCTCTCTCTTTATGATGTTCATTGTTATTGAAAATGTATCCTTAAGAAGGCTATTTCCCTCACACTCCACTTCTACTTCTTAAAGGTCTTGTGGCGAATTTATAATCCTGACTTTGACTTCATTGTATTGTTAAAGAAGTTACTGAGATGTCACAGACTCAGTGTCATGTTTCCAGGCTAAAAGAGTTAAAAACCAAATGTTTGATTATCACCATGTTAAGATCAATAGTGGAAGAACAAATGAACAGCGGGTTTCTGATACTTGAAACTTTCCTTACTAGGAAAGTTTCTTTTTAAGGAAAACTTGAAACTTTAATTCTTCTGCCAGAAAAGTTAAGTGATTCTTCTCCTAAACTACAACACTTTTATCTCCCACTTACTTTTTAAAATGAACTGTTTTAGCAGGTCTGGAATTTTGTGTGTGTGTTTATAATGTATCGTTGCAATGTATTTTTAGGCATTGGATGGTTTCCTGTTTGTAGTAAATCGAGATGGGAACATTGTATTTGTATCAGAAAATGTCACACAATATCTGCAGTATAAACAAGAGGATTTGGTTAATACAAGTGTCCACAGCATCTTGCATGAAGAGGACCGGAAGGACTTCCTTAAAAACTTACCTAAATCTGCAGGTAATAGGGTCTTCACTTAGATTCTCAGACTTTTTAAAAAATAAATAAAAAACTCCAAAATTGTTAACCTTACAAAACAAATCTCTTTCTTATGGTGCAACTATCATTTGTCTTGAGTTTTAGGATATGACTTTTACCATTAAATTAATAGGAATATTGCAACATTGATTATGCATTCTTTGCTGTTAGCAGACGAGCAGAAGAATGAAAACAAAATTCCATAACCAGGACTACCGTTTAAATCTATATCCTCTTGATCTAAGTATTTAAAATGTTAATTTCAAACTAGAAATTATATAAGCAACTAACAGAACGTAGGTTCAGATATTCATGCTGTGTGGTTGTAGCGAACAAATGCCTAGGTTTATGGAGTTGCATGTTTCTATACTCTGATAAAGTGAAAGAGAGATGGGCATTTGAGGTTGGCTTGCCTGTTTCTAAGGGATTCATTATACATAAGGCCTTGTCTATCAGGGAAGTGACTGATTCTGTGATCTCTGTGACTTCTGCAGTGGCCAGAGTGACTGACCCCAGGGACAGCCGCACAGGCCGCTACTGGGGCAGTCTTGAGACCCCGCCCCCACCTCCCCCCAGCAGCAGCAATGGTCTCGGTTTGTCCCCCCCAGCACCAGCGTTGTCCCTCTCCCCCTGTATCAGCTGTGGTCCTGGGCCGCCTCCTGCCCCGGAGCACCCAAGATTTAGTCAGGGGTATATAGTACAAGTCATGGATTGGTCACAGGCCCTGAATTATTGTTTACTATCCATGACATTTATTAAAAATACCTAGGACTAAAACATAGCTTTAATTATATATTAATTTTATCCAGAATAAAGTGAAGTGTGACTTTAACATGGATTAATTATTCCTGAAAAACTCTGTGTGGACATGCTTATTCTGGAATAAGAGTGCTTTATTCTGAAATTGCTTAATACACTTCAAGTAAACTACTTCAGAATAAGGAGCTCTTATAATAAGAGGTTTCACTTATGGAGTTAATCAGGAATAGCTATTCCAGAATTCCTCGTGAAGATAAGCCCTAAAATAATGTTACACAAGTTCTCTCCACATCCTGATGAAGCTCTGGGAACTGTTAACAATTCAGCTTTGACGTGTCTCTCCCCATTTTGAAGCAGAATAATTAGGTTCTTTTAGTCCTTTTGTTCTTCAAGCAGAAGCTGCCATCCGGAATTGTGTAAATGCTGTAGTTTTAAGCAAAAAGCTGATTGAATGGTTTCAATCAATATCTCATAACTGTGTTGCTAGACAGCTGAGATTTGAAGTCCGTGAACAAATGGGAACTACCTGCCCTTTTTTACAAGGGAATGACTTTTCCACTCCCGTTTGATTGGGGCTGAAAGTACCTTAGAGGGGATGGTGTTCTTTCAACCAGCAGTGAAGAACACTATCCCCAAAGTATCAATATGATGATCTTTTAACAAATCTTTTTAAAATGTTATAGTATCTGAGCTTCAAAAATCAGAGATCGGGTGGGTGAGATAATATCTTACCTCACTCACTTTCTCTCTCTAATATCCTGGGACCGACAAAGGTACAACACTGCATACTTAAAAAATCAGGCAATTAAGAATTAATTTTATTTTAAAATCTTTGTGAACTTTTATGATTATTTTCTTTTAGTTAATGGAGTTGCTTGGACCAATGAAACACCTAGACAGAAGAGTCATACGTTTAATTGCCGCATGATGGTAAAAACATCTCATGATCTTTTGGATGATGTGGGCAGCAACCAGGAGTCGCGTCAGAGATATGAAACCATGCAGTGTTTTGCTTTATCTCAGCCAAGAGCTATGATGGAAGAAGGGGAAGGTAATTTTTCTACGGGAAAATCCTCTTACTACAGTTATTTACTACTTAATTTATGTTATGAAGCCTGGGGTTTCAGAATTCCATGTTTAGAATAATTTAGGAGTTAAATGCAAAATCCTCAAATCTCGTCTCCCATATTATGCCTTTATCTTAATATTGCAAGAGTCCTGCTCCTTTATAAGAAATGTAATAATAGAATAAATAGGACACAGAGGAAAATAACTCTTTCATTGCAGATTTGCAGTCCTGTATGATTTGTGTGGCACGTCGCATCACTACAGTGGAAAGGGTATTTCCAACAAACCCAGAAAGCTTTATTACGAGACATGACCTTTCAGGTGAGAAATCTACTTGAGGTGAAGGTAATGGATGGCTCTTCTTCCTTGTTTTGTTTTGTATAAAAATTGTGGCAAATCAGTTTTTATTCTTGGAATAACTAGTACTACTTGTACTGTTGCCTTTCTTTCTTTAACTAGGTAATATTTCAAATTATTTACGTTACATCTTCCTCTAGAAGTATTCCTAAAGTGTTTATTAATCATTTATCAAGTTAATGAAGACTCATTGAGATAATTTCTCCTTTCCTTCTGTAACATCATGAAACCTTTATAGTCTGCTGTGGTATTTAAATTTTAAATATTTAAACACATTGGGCAGTTTTTTGCTTTAAGATGCCAATCACCTGCAGCTCCTATTGATTTCAGGTGTAGTTCTTTATAATCTCTGCAGACCATGCCCTCGGGGTCTCCTTTCGGTTGCATAAAACCAGGGAAACCCAAAATTGTTATACGCTTTTGAGAATTTTGGCATTAACCTCTGGGTGCCTCAGTTTCCTTATATGTAAAAATGATATGGTAATAACTTACCTCACAGGGGTGTTCAGAATTTATGTTCATAAAGCAGTTAGAGATCTTGCATGGGAAGCTGTGTGTAAGTGAAAAGATTAGATAGACGCTTAGAAAACAACTTCAGTGCTTAGATGCTACAGTGATGGGTACGTTATAAAAACATAATATAGACAATATTTGGTGACTTTTGAAATACTATTCTGTATTTTTAATATTAGGATTATATTTAAAATGATAGGGACTCTATGATTATCTTAAGTTTTTCTTTCCTGTGACAGGTAAACTCGTCAACATAGATACAAACTCATTACGGTCTTCCATGAGACCTGGCTTTGAAGATACAATCCGTCGGTGTATTCAGAGGTTTTTGTGCCATAATGATGGACAGTCCTGGTCAAACAAACGCCACTATCAAGAAGGTAGCTCAGATTGCAGTGTTCAGTATACTGTCTTTCTTGCTAGTTGCAAGTAAGTGTGTGTGTGTGTGTGAGAGAGAGAGAGAGAGAGATAAAACCACTAAGCTCTGCTATTGTACGTGCTCTTCCATGTCTTGAACCAGTGGAAAATGCTCTTTCTCATATTTATAAACTGAAGGATGGTGAGATCTCTATTAAGGAGTGCCTGGTGTAGCAGCTGCTTTGTTGTTCAAGTATGTCCATTGGTGTTTGACAGGTTTTATGAAATATACCAGACAGATATTCCTGTAGATTGAATTTATCTGTTTGTCCACAAGATAGGTACAGCAGGAAAGCAGCAGATTAAGCCATGCTTCCTTAATGAGCTGCTAGCATGGCTGTACGTTGACTTGGAGGGGTCCGCTTTTAGCCAAAAACAAAAAAAAAAAAAAAAAAAAAAAAAGTACAGTCGATTATTTGTTAGCTTTTGTCAAGAAGGGGGATGTGCCTATTATGAAATAGACTGTGACTTGAAGAAGAGCTCTGTGTAAGTTTGAAAGTTTGTCTCTCATCAACAGAACTTGGTCCAGTAAAAGATATTATCGCACATACTTTGTGTCTCTGCCATCAAGTCATTTTATCTAGTTCTATGAATAGCCCTTAGTTGGTAATGTCTCTTGGTCACTGATTACCTTTGTCCCACTCATATGAGAGCTACAGATGAAAGATGATATTTAAACCTTTTTCCCTCTATGCCAAATAATCTGTTTAATAGAGAATTAATTATATAAATATGTTTACCCAGCTTTGTCTGGGGAATTCTAAGAGACATAAGCAATTTTAAATAGTTAAATACTAGAGTTGGCTGAAAAAGTGGAATTTCCACCCTTCAGGAAATTCTGAGACTTTGAAATTTTGTTTCATCCCAAATTTGGGACACAACGTCAAAATCTTGGAATTTTTCATGACCTTATAGAAACATTTTGTTTTGATTTATATATTACATTATAGTTTATAATTTACTATAAAACACAGTCAAAATTAGATGTTTCAACCTCATCAAAATGAACTGTTTAGATAATTTCCAGTTGAAAATTTCTATTAAATCAGTAAGTTTCCATGAAACATTTGAATTTCATCAGATCACCATTTTTTGATTAAAGTTGTTTTATTGGAAAATTTTTTACTACTCTGATAGATACTAATTATTGCATCACGTTTGAGGGTGATTTGAAGAATGAAATGTCTAAACCTTTTTCTTGGAATCAAAGCAGACCATTGATAAATGCATCAGCAGCTTTAGAGTTCTGACAGATCTGTGCAGTCAGCAAAAACTATATTCAAATCACTGACTGAGGAGATTTCTGAGCCATTAGCGATTATCTTTGAAAACTCATGGAAGACAGGAGAGATTCCAGAGGATTGGAAGAGGGCAAATATAGTGCCAATCTATAAAAAGGGGAATAAGGATAATGTGGGGAATTACAGACCAGTCAGTTTAACTTCAGTACCCAGAAAGATAATGGAGCAATAAGCAATCAGTTTGGAAACACCTAGAAGATAATAAGGTGATAAGTAACAGTCAATATGGATTTCTGAAGAACAAATCATGTCAAACCAACCTAATAGCTTTCTTTGTCAGGGTAACAAGCCCTGTGGATAGGGGAAGCGGTAGATGTGGTGTATCTTGACTTGAGTAAGGCTTTTGTTACTGTCTTACGTGACCTTCTCATAAACAAACCAGGGAAATATAGCCTACCTGGAGTTACTATAAGGAAAGTTGGAAAATCATTCCCAGAGAGTGGTTCATAGTAAAGCTGAAAGTGCATTTTGAGTGAGGTCCCTTAGGGATCGGTCTTGAGTCAGGTTCTGTTCAATATTTTCATCAATGGCTTAAATAATGGCATAGAGAGTACACTTACAAAGTTTGTGAATAATACGAAGCTGGGAGGGGTTGCAAGTGCTTTTGAGGGTAGGATTAAAATTCAAAATGATCGGGACAAACTGGAGAAATGGTCTAAAGTAAATAGGATGAAATTCAATAAGGACAAATGCAAAGTACTCAGTTTAGGAAGGAAAAATCAATTGCACATATCAAAATGGGAAATGACTGCTTAGGAAGGAATACTGCAGAAAGGGATCTGGGGGTTATAGTGGATCACAAGCTAAATGAGTCAACGGTGTACCATCGTGTTGCAAAAAAAGTGAACATCATTCTGGAATGTAGTAGCAGGAGAGTTGTAAGCAAGACACGTGAAGTAATTCTTCCACTCTACTCTGGGCTATCAAGATCTCAACTGGAGTATTGTGTCCAGTTCTGGGCACCCCATTTCAGGAAAGATGTGCCAAACTGGAGAAAGTCCAGAGGAGAGCAACAAAAATGAGTAATGTCTAGAAAACATGACCTGCAAGGAAAGATTGAAAATATTGGGTTTAATTAGTTTGGAGAAGAGAAGACTGAGGGTGGCATTTTTCAGGTAAATAAAAGGTTATTACGAGGAGGAGGGTGAAAAATTGTTCTAATTAATCTGAGGATAGGACAAGAAACAATGGGCTTAAATTGCAGCAAGAGAGGTTTTAGGTTGGACATTAGGAAAAACTTCCTAACTCTCAGAGTAGTTAAGCACTGGAAGAAATGACCTAGGGATATTTTGGAATCCCCATCATCGGAGATTTTAAAGAGGAGGTTAGACAAACACTTGTTAGGGATGGTCTAGATAATACTTAGTCCTGCCTTGAGTGCAGGGGATCACACTAGATCACCTGTTGAGGTCCCTTCCAGTCCTACACTTCTATGATTCTATATTTTGATTTGCTGTCTCTCCCCTTCCCCCCCGTTAGTCTTTGGGAACTGTAGCAGTATGTTCCAAGTCTTTGGATACCCATCCTTTATCATGTCTGTTTTTTAATCTAGTTTTTCAGCATATTAATCTGATGAGTATTTTGTTCAACAATTATAGTAAAGCTTACATAAATTACTTGGTCTTTGGAATCTGAAATACAAGCAGATTACCGCTGTGCAATTGTGTTTTTCCTCACAGCTTATATACAAGGCCATGCTGAAACTCCACTGTATCGGTTCTCCTTAGCAGATGGTACTATAGTGACGGCACAAACAAAGAGTAAACTGTTACGAAATCCAGGAACTAATGACCGTCATGGATTTGTCTCCACCCACTTCCTTCAAAGGTGCAATTAACAATGTTCATCTGTCAGATTTAAATATTGTAGCTTTTTAAAAACACACATTTTTATTGATATTTAATGCTATATAACAGGAGTGGCCAAACTTACTGACCTTCTAAGCCGCATACAATAATCTTCATTTTAACTGTAAAAGAGCTCAAGCCACAGTTTGGCCACCTCTGCTATATAAAGATTTGTTTAACCAAAATAAACAACATAAAACCCCACAAAACAATATAGTAAGCACACATGAAAAATTGTCTCATATGAATAAAATTGCTGTTTTAGATCTCACCTACAATAGGTTTATATATTTAAGAAACAAAAACCAAACAAGTTTTTTAAAGCAGGTCTTGTTTTACTGTCATAAACCCAGTCTACTATCATAATAGCTAATTGGTAATTTTCCCTCTAGGTCACTATTTTATCCATTCACTTTCCTCTAGAATGTATATTTTTAATAGTAAAGCTTGGATGGATAGAAAGACCCAATTAAACACTTTATCTTCTTTGCCACTTTCTTACTGGAGATCCATTTAAAGACAAAGAAATGAACTGGTAAAATATACCAGACATCTCTCAAGAAGTAAAAAGTCCGACTTTGCCTTAAATAGTACCTCCTGTGACTTGTCCCTGTTGATTGCAAGATTAATTGAAAGGCACTTTGGAAGTAGTCTGTCGCTGTCACTGCAGAAATGCTCCCAGCTGCTGGTCAATGAGCAGCTGAGATTGTTTATGGCAATATTAAAGTGTTTTTTCTGTGACAAGTGGAGTGGTGTCATTCATTGACTCGGAGAAGAAAGTGATACAAGAAGGGTGATGTTCAAAATGATAAATGTGTAAATCTAAATAACGGCCAGAGATATAAAATGCTTTAATGGGATAAGATTGAGTTCCCCCACAAATTAAATGACTTTTACTCCTTTATAATATGTGAATGAATGAGCAGTATGGCCACTCAATGACTCAAGTTTAGTGACACCTTTGTGGATGTAGCTTATGTATTTCTTGCTACTTTTTTTAGTGATTATTAAATAATGTTATCAATTCTCTTTACGTGGAACTTGATTCTTATAAAGTTTTAAATGTTTTTCTGTGGGGTGGGGTGGCGGGATGCTGAATTTGCAGAGAACAGAATGGATATCGTCCAAATCTCAATCCAGTGGGACAAAACATCAGAGCATCTACAGCTGGAAGCACAAATTCTGTTGGTGCTATTATGAACATGTCACCAGGTCAAAGCATGCCAATGCAGAACAGAAACTATGGCATGGGAGATCCCAGTGCAATGGGACAGATGAGCGGCATTAGATACATAGGTCCTGGTAATATTGGACCCATCAACTCTGGACCAGGAATGCAGTCCTCTCCTTATCAGAACAACAATTATGGGTTAACTATGAGTAGTCCACCACATGGTAGTCCCAGCTTGACTTCCAACCAACAGAACTTAATGATTTCTCCTAGGAATCGTGGGAGTCCAAAAATGGGTTCACACCAGTTTTCTCCAGTTGCAGGTATTTTATTTTTGGTATAAAATTTTCTCTAGGGTTTGCTTTTTGCCCCTTTTTTAATCTTATTTTTTTGTTTTTTTTTATATATTATGGTCTTATAACATCTGAACTACTATACCTTAGTGTAAAATACCTAATTTTATGATGAGGATATATTTAAAGGTACAGTAATTAATGCTACAGTATTTCTTGTTTCTGCTATCTGTATTTCAGTTCTTAATGTGCATGCTTAAATAGACTTATTCAGTATAATGATTACCTGGCAAGTAAAATCAAATGTAGATATGATCGCTTCTCTTATGTAATAACTCTAACATAATAACTTTGATACAGGTATGCACTCGCCAATGGGATCTGCTAGCAACACTGGCAACAACAGCTTCTCTAGCAGTTCCCTTAGTGCCCTTCAAGCCATTAGCGAGGGGGTTGGAACTTCCCTTCTATCAACACTTTCCTCACCAGGTCCAAAATTGGATAATTCCCCAAATATGAATATAGCTCAGCAAAGTAAAATGGGCAACCAGGACTCAAAGAGTCCTTCTGGCATGTATTGTGAACAAAGTCAAGTGGAGAGTTCTATGTGCCAGTCAAACAGGGACCTCCTTAGTGACAAAGACAGTAAAGAAGGAAATCTGGAAGGGTCTGAGAGTCAGAGGGGACCAAGTGAAAGCAAAGGTCATAAAAAGCTCCTTCAGTTACTCACATGCTCCTCAGATGAGAGAGGGCATTCTACGTTGTCAAACTCACCATTGGACTCTGGTTGTAAAGAATCTTCTACCAATGTTACAAGTCCCTCAGGAGTCTCCTCTTCTACATCTGGAGGGGTCTCTTCCTCATCAAACATGCATGGGTCCCTGCTACAAGAAAAGCACAGGATTTTGCATAAATTGTTACAGAATGGTAATTCTCCAGCAGAAGTAGCAAAGATCACAGCTGAAGCTACTGGTAAAGATACCTACCATGACTCCAGCAATACAGCCCCCTGTGTAGAAGGAACTATCAAACAGGAACAACTGAGTCCTAAGAAGAAGGAAAACAATGCTCTACTCAGATACCTACTAGACAAGGATGATATAAAGGATCCACTTTCAAAAGAAATGAAACCTAAGGTAGAAGTTCTGGATAATAAAATGGGACACTGCAGTAGCTCCACTATTCCTACTTCAAGCCAAGAAAAAGAGATTAAAATAAAAACAGAACCTTCTGAAGAGGTAGAGTATTTAACCTTGTACAGGAATTTTGTTGTTGAACTCACCAATATTTTTCTTATTAGCGTTAACAACCAAAAAGGAGACCATTCAATTTTTGTGTATGATTATTTCCAAGCCAGTACTGAGTAACCACAGCAGAAAAACATATGTTTAGTTTTATGATCGTTAACAAAGGACATTTAACTTGAACAACAGTATATATTGTAATAAAATGTGCTATACTGGAGTTCTTTGAATCATATTAGTATTGAGCTATCAAACAAGGCAAAGTGTATTTAGTTTAGTTAAAATTAAATCTTTAAAATTGGCAATTTTTACATAGCATATATTTATTTTCATGGGTCATTTGGAAATGGAGCTGCCAGCTGACTCAATAAATTAGTTGTGGGTGCTACAGTAGGAAGTAAAAGAGAATGAACATAAGTGGAAACGATCCATTTTCTATATGCAATTCGGTTTAAAAATGTGGGGTGCTAGTTTCTCACACTGGATTTACACAGAGGTGGTTCCGGTGACATTGGTGTAAATGTGAGAAAAATGCCAGTGAATCCTCTAAAGAAAGTCTATAACTGAATATATATTATGTGATTTGTGCTTTTCAGTACTTTAGATGTTTAAAAAAAAAAATGTTGGGAAGTTGGAGAGGAAGTGCCATCAAACAACTTGAGTTACATGTACATACAGTAGCCAAAGCTGATTCTTTAAATTGTTCCATACAGGCAGACCCCTGTGCCTGAATGGAAACCCATTTTGTCTTCAAATGTTATTTCTTATCCCAATTTAAAACACTATTTGAAAATGTTCAACTGTGTTTAAATATATCTGAATAGATGCTTTCATAATCGAAAGTAGTTGAATTTAGGCCTGTGATCCTGCAACTGCTCTGCTTGGGCTGGCTCCTTATTGAAGTCAGTGATGCTCTTGGTATGCATAGGGGCCTTGTAAAGTTCTTCAGGGAAGGACTGTGTATTTCTGTACAGTGCCTAGCACATTTTGGGAACTTCTGCAATATAAATAATGTTGATTATTCATAGGGTGGTTTTTCAATAATCATCCGGAGTTTTCTGTACCATATAGGAAGACAATTACCAATTGCTATGTAGTTTATATATACATGTGCTCTTTAAATCTCTGAGAATTATGGAACACTTTCATGGTGAGGTTGTAATCTAGCAAACTAACATAGATCTATTTTGTTCAAACTATGTGATTCAGGGACAAATTTTCAAAGAACGGTAGCCATGCAATTACCCTGCAAAAGATGTGCCTAATTTGCACCTATGGTTACTGTGATTATGTGCACAAATTATCAATTAGGTGCACTGGTATTGGCATGTACAATTATAATAATTGTAACTATGAATTAAAGTCATGCCCGTAGTGCTTTGCTTTACCATTCAAACTTTTGAGACTATTGCGGAGAAGTCTCTAAAATTTGAGATGCTAAAGATATTTGCATTCAGGTTAATTTTTTGTGTAACTACTTTTTCCCTGAAGTTTTGCTTTTCCAAAACCAACAAAGCAAAATTAACCAAATAGTTGAATGATGTCTGAAGAATTCTTTGGAAGTCAGCATTAAGTCCTGAAATGTTGTAACTGAACTAAAGTGTTTGACTGCATATGTTGCTAAGGGTTCTTAAGACTTGTGAGGTGCTAAATGGAATGTTAAAGGATGAACAATGTGAGAGTAGTATTTTGTTTTTTTCCTTTTAGATGAGTGGAGACTTGGATAATTTGGATGCAATACTGGGTGATCTGACTAGTTCTGATTTTTACAATAATGCTATGTCTACAAATGGGAGTAGTCTTGGAACTAAGCAAACATTATTTCAAGGAAATGCCCCATTGGGTAAGGAAGTTCACTTAATTCCACTTTTCTGTAAAGTTAGGGGCTATTGTGTGACTTGCTTTCAATGTAATGTACATTTAACTCCTTCTTTGCTTGGTGAATGTTTTGTTTCTGATTTGCTAAGAAATCAGTCGACAGGAATAAGTGATATGTGCAGGGCTAGTTATCCATTGGTTGATTGTGTTTATATAATTAGCATGAAGTAGTATTATGAAATATCAGAGGACATTGAAAATCCCTTTTCAGCCAGCATCTGATTTTTACTAAATTTTAAAAATTGATACAGAGCTGTGTATCTGAATTGTGGGCCTTGCCAATGGCATGTCCAGACTCTAGCACTACAAAGAGCAGTCTCAAGAGCTTTGTGTGCCCTACAAATGTTGAGTAAAGTTAACTTCTCTTCACTTCCCATCTCATGGTCCTCCTTGCACTTCTCTAATGTTGCACTCTAGATATCCACACACCAAAGACAGTGGGAAAATATATTGTTATGAATTGGGGCAATTGCAGATTAAAAGAAGTAACTAAATCCTTGCAGCTGGCCAGGGAAAGACTGAGGGATGAATGGCAAGCTTCTGATTTGCCACTGCTCTCCCAGGTACCGTTAGGCCTGCACCATCTAATGAATACTTCTACTTTTATTTCTAAAGGGCTGGCCATCCCTACCAGTAGAGGGAGTGGGAGGGAAGGTTAATGTTACATGTGAGATGCCATCATTACCACCATTGCTGTGTTCTACATCTGTCTTAGTGCATAGATACTATAGCGATAAGCACATTACAAAAGCTTAAAACAGATATCTTCTGGCAAGTAAGTTTACTCCGATGGCTAGTAGATGTCTAGTAAGTTTTTCAAGCTCTCCTGAGGAGTGTCGGAGATGACCAAATTTCATACTGGAGGCGGACCTTGTGGGTCTTTGTTTGCTTTGAGGCAATAATTTGTGCATTTTGATGTATGTAACTGGTATATGTTATCAAGGGCAAACCAAAGAGTAGGAACCAGTATGGGTTTTGATAGAGCAAGTTGGTTCCAGGTATTTCACAGTAGGATGAGGGTGTGTTAGCAAAAGAGGTGTAACCTGAAAGTGAATAAGGCTGGAGAGCCCAATGGGATTAAGATGCTTGAGAGAATTGTAACTTTCTAAGGGTGAGGAATAGAACCTTGCTTTCAGTTAAGATTATTAAGAGAGGTGAGTTGCACACTTACTTTGGAAGGACAGTACTTTCCAGACACACACCAAGTTTTGAGAGAATATATGATGGATAAAATAAGAACTGAAGACCAACACCAATATATCAAGAGGCATGCACAGTGCTCATGAAATTGTAATACAGTATATGCCAGGAAAACACCTAGACAAAGAATCCTAGATTGTAATTTAAAATGTTTGATCATATTACACCTAGGGTCCAAGGACTTGTTTGGCTTATCTGCAGGGACAAACACCTAAAACAAAATAGTCATTCATGGCTTGTTAAATGTGTACTGTAATTGCTCAAAAATGGATATAACTTGTATAAATCGTCAGTAGGACAGTCTATTTCTTGTTTAAAGATGTACAGTTGAAAGCATCTTTTAATTCTTTAACAGGTATGAGAAGTCCCCAATCTGTGCAGAGTACCCGTCCTCCTTTCAACAGAGCCATGTCTTTAGACAGCCCAATACCTGTGGGTTCAAGCCCTCCAGTGAGGAGTGTCAATGCATTCTCCATGTTACAAAAGCAAAACATCATGGGTGGGAGTCCAAGAATGATCGAGAACCAGGAAAATTTTGGATCAAACATGGGTTTGTTGATGACATACAAACAGATCTCATTATAATTGAAAATATTGTAAAATTTTAATGTGCTGAAATTAGTTAAAACCCTGAATGTATAAGAATGAGGCATGTTAATCTTTAATATTTCCCATCTAAATCATTAATCTGATTTTAAGTAACTATTATTATCCATAGCTGGAGTTATTAGGTTATAGCTGTATCCCAGCCATGTGTTCTACTGAGACTTTGTTTTAGCAGAATTATTTAAAAAATACTGTTTTGAAATACTGAAGTGTCTATTTAATGTGTGGTTGACAAGATCAGTTTGTGAGAGCAGCCAGTCAAAAAAAATTTGTTAATATTCTTAATTTTGGCTAAATTAATATGCTTGGAAGAAGAAATGAAGCATGCCATGACCAGATTTAATAGGAGTTCAGTAATCTGTTCTCTGCTCATTGGCTGTTGTCACTGTAATTAGTGAGAAAATAGAAATGGTTCCAATAAAAAAATCAAGTATCAGAGAGGTAGCCATGTTAGTCTGAATCTGTAAAAAGCAACAGAGGGTCCTGTGGCACCTTTAAGACTAACAGAAGTATTGGAGCATAAGCTTTCGTGGGTAAGAACCTCACTTCTTCAGATGCAAGTAATGGAAATTTCCAGAGGCAGGTATAAATCAGTATGGAGATGACGAGGTTAGTTCAATCAGGGAGGGTGAGGTGCTCTGCTAGCAGTTGAGGTGTGAACACCAAGGGAGGAGAAACTGCTTCTGTAGTTGGATAGCCATTCACAATCTTTGTTTAATCCTGATCTGATGGTGTCAAATTTGCAAATGAACTGGAGCTCAGCAGTTTCTATTTGGAGTCTGGTCCTGAAGTTTTTTTGCTGTAAGATGGCTACCTTTACATCTGCTATTGTGTGGCCAGGGAGGATGAAGTGTTCTCCTACAGGTTTTTGTATATTGCCATTCCTGATATCTGACTTGTGTCCATTTATCCCCTTGTGTAGTGACTGTCCAGTTTGGCCAATGTACATAGCAGAGGGGCATTGCTGGCACATGATGGCATATATAACATTGGTGGACATGCAGGTGAATGAGCCGGTGATGTTGTAGCTGATCTGGTTAGGTCCTGTGATGGTGTTGCTGGTGTAGATATGTGGGCAGAGTTGGCATCGAGGTTTGTTGCATGGGTTGGTTCCTTAGTTAGAGTTGTTATGGTGCGGTGTGTGGTTGCTGGTGAGAATATGCTTAAGGTTGGCGGGTTGTTTGTGGGTGAGGACTGGCCTGCCTCCCAAGGTCTGTGAAAGAGAGGGATCATTGTCCAGGATGGGTTATAGATCACTGATGATGCGTTGGAGAGGTTTAAGCTGAGGACTGTAGGTGATGGCCAGTGGGGTTCTGTTGGTTTCTTTTTTGGGCCTGTCTTGTAGCAGTAGGTTTCTGGGTACTCGTCTGGCTCTGTTGTTTCTTTATTTCCTTGTGTGGGTATCATAGTTTTGAGAATGGTTGGTGAAGATCTTGTAGGTGTTGGTCTCTGTCTGACAGAGATCTTCACCAAGCTAGCAGAACACCTCACCCTCCCTGATTGAACGAACCTCGTCATCTCCATACTGATTTATACCTGCCTCTGGAAATTACCATTACTTGCATCTGAAGAAGTGAGGTTCTTACCCATGAAAGCTTATGCTCCCAATACTTCTGTTAGTCTTAAAGGTGCCACAGGACCCTCTGTTGCTTCCAATAAAAAAAGTTATCATATGTTCTATAGGAGAAATAATCTTTTATATGCTCTTCATTGTACTAGGTGGACCCAACAGAAATATGGCTATGAATCAGCATCCAGCAGGAGACTGGGTTTTGCCAAGCTCTAAGGTTAACAGACTGGAACCTACAAATTCTGGTTCAATGGTGAGACCAGGACCAGACTATAACCCATCCCTTCCCAGACCTACAGTGGGTGGCTCCATGCCTGGTTTGCCCATCCGGTCTAATAGCATACCTGGTACAAGACCAGTGCTACAACAGCAAATGATTCATATGAGTAAGTTCTTTACATTTGTATAAACCTATTTAATAAAATGCATAGTTTTGTTGATCAGGCATTCAGAATAAAGATCCTTTTAATTTCAGTATCTGGATATACATCCAAAGACAGTTAATTCCTTGAGGCAAGCTCCATATTTTCCTCTTGTGCATGGAAAGTGCCAGCACACTGTAGAAAGTTCCTTAATCTTAATGATAATTAATAATTTCAAACTAAGGAATTCCATATTTAATTATTTGTCCGTATGTTTGCTTATATTTCCAATTGGAGGTGTCATTTTTCCTATCATGCCAAAAGAAAAAAAAAAAAGAGTATTCATATATTGATGATCTATCTCTATATTCTTGGAGATGGCTTCTACATATTCCCGCCTGTGAAATTCAGAGTTCTAGGAACCAATCTATAGTTAACTGCAGGTGTAGGGACTCTGTATCAGGAGTTTTAGGAAATCTAGTTTAAAAGAAAAAAAAACTATTTTAATTAGTAATAGTTATTGGTGGTAATATTGGTTTTACTAGTATGTACATAGCTTTTTAGGTTGTCTAAGGTAGTTGTAAAATGCTTTTTTTTTAAAAAAAAAATTCTGCACTATCATGCAGTTAGATTCTTGGACCTACTCTGGCTCTTTTCTGGGGTGTCATGTTTCATATAGAACTTAAAGACCTATACTAGAGAGACCGGATTTAAATGGCGATCTCATGCCCTTTTGTCATCCTAAAACTAGCTGATCCAAGAAGAAATCATTTACAGTGTTCAGAAGATGCTTCTTTAAACTTGACCCATATTGATGCTTGACCACTTGGTACCTGAACCTCTCATCATTGTTTTCCACAGGGCAGAATTGTCCTGCATTTGCATCCAGATTTTTTTTATCAAAAGTAGTGTCTGAGTTCCATGTGAACAAGACTATCAATGCCCTGTTCTTTTTAAAACATGATGCTCATATGAGAGAAACGAAACTTCATGCCCAAAATGTTAAGTGGGCCGTAAGTTTTAATTAAGATAGAACTCAACCATTAAAGAAATCTTCCACATAGCACCTCTCAAAGTCAATTGGACTGGACCCTCAAACTTGTTATACTTCAGCGAAGGTTACGGTACCCAAGGGTCTGAGGGCTCACTTTACCAGGGCTATAAGGCAGGATCAGTGGCATTTCTCTAACATTTCCATCATAGAAATCTATTGCCTGAGGTTTCTCAGCCCTACTGTCTCAACTTGGCATTGGGATGTGATGCTCAATTTGGGAAGACAGTTCTGCAGTTCTTGTTTAATTAGAACTCCTCAGCTCATCTTGCTGGAAATTGTATTGCTAGTGAATTCTTATAAGTGGAAATCTGTAGAATACTGCTGAGTTTTGGGAAAAGTAATGCTTGTTGGGACAGCACAAATGCCCCCACACTGCACTGTTTGTTTGGAGATGTTAAATGGTGATGTGATCCCCAGCCGGCTCAGTTCTTTCAATGGGAGTAGAACTTCTGGTAAGAGGGAAAGGTGAATGGATAAGGCAGAGGCAACACACTCAAATAACCAGTTGCTAATAAGTAACTTATTTTGTACTTATCTTTAGAATGTCACATGTGTTCATGTCACTATTACAGTGCATGATTGATAGTGTCCTGACTTCACTGGCAAGAAGAGCGGGGTGGATAAAAACTGATCTCTTTTTTTTTTTTTTTTTAAATAAAAAATCTTCTTAAATTTAAATCCGTTTTTAATTTAAATTGAATACAGGTTATTGCAATAAAATCTAAACTATTTAAAATTAAATTTGAAATTATGACAATCTATGTTAAGGCCTAAACTTTTATAATCTGTTAAAATAATTTAAATTAATTATATGAGTAATATTAAGCAGTACTTGCTTGTTGCCAAATTTTAAAGAAAGTCAAACCACTTAACTGGTGGAAGTCAGTGTGGTGGAACCAGAGTTTGTTGATGTGCTAAACCAGCTTTTGACAGCAGTAGCCTCTTCTACTGGTGCAGAGAAAATATTTTCTTAAATTCAACTAGTTCAGTTCAATATTAGCTCAAAGTTAAGAAACCAAATGGGAGTTGCAAACGCAGGAAAGCTTGTTATCCTTTTCCTCTTCCAATCTATGAATAGAATCTGGGTCTGAGAGGATGGGGTCTACTAGTTCTAAAATCTTGAAGGTCATGGTAACTAGAAACAATCAGTTTTGTTCACTAGCTACAGATAATACTTCCTTTGATAAATAAATCGGTTTTAAATGCCAAACATTTTGATATACTTCTCGATAAACTTTTTTTTCTCATGTTTCAGCATATTTAAGGTAGTTTTATTTAACTAATAAAAATACCATTTTAAAATACAGGTTTTTTTGCATTTTTAATTGAACTTTAATTTTCATCCAACTAGAGCTTGACACAAATCACAAATAAAAATTAATATTTTAGTAGATAAATGAATAATTTGCCATTTTCTACGATAATAAAATATAAACATTAAAAATCTGAATAAATGTAAATTAAGCTAGATAATTGCTTTACATAAGTGTGCTTAAATATAGTGTATTCTCCTGGTTAGCAAAAAGTAGTACCAAATTTAGTGTAAAAGGTAGATTTAGTTGCAAATCAACATGTTTTAATGGTTACCAACGAGTGACAGTTGACATTTCTTTAGGAAAATAACTAAAAAGTTTAAATGCAAAACAAGATTAAAATTGATTATTTAAAATAAGGTTTCCTGTTTGCTAATTTAAATCATGAATAAAATTGGGGATTTAAATCTCTTTGATTTAAATGAACCCACCCTGAAAAATTACTTTTGAATTATATTAGGTTACTGCATTCATATTGTTCCCATTAGAGGTGTTGTGGGACTGATACTAGAAATCAAAATCATATCATGTAGAGAGCAATAGCTCTAGTCCTTCATATCGTGTGTGTGTGTGTGTGTGTGTGTGTACATGCTGTTTAAAGTATTTAGTTCTAATTAGACCGTTAACCTATTGAAGTTACCAATATAACACACAATAATCTGTAGAATCCCTAACTTTTATTTCACATGTAAAGCAGGATGTTAAATTTTACCTTTGTTTTCAAAAAATAATAAAATTAATTTTACTTCATAGGGCCTACTGAGATTAATATGGGTATGGGAGGTAATCCTTATGGGCAAACAGGACCATCTAACCAGCCAGGATCATGGCCTGATAGCATGCTGTCCATGGAGCAAGGACCTCGAGGGTCACAAAACAGGTAGGGTTTAGAATAGGTGATGAAAGCTGCATAGTTTGAATATGACTGATCACTGCTATAAGAAGAGTTTAAAAACTGGAACAGTATTTGTTCTAAGATATGACTTTCTGAACCCCTTTAGTGCTTCCAGAACCCTTTGTTCCATGAGCAGTGGGCACCAACTGACATAGAAGATTCATCAAAAAATGGGCCCGTGCCCTAACAGAACACTAACACCACCACCAATACGGCATACAGCAGATGTTAAAATAACCTGGTTTAACAGCTTTGAGGATAATTTTCAGCTTCGTTTTAATTGTTTTAAATACATTTTTATAAACACATACATGATGATATAATATGAAAATATGTGGCAGTGCTACATGAGAAGTTCCTAGAAGTGAACTTTGAAAGTTCTTTTCTAACTCTGAAAATTTCTCATCTCTCTTGCTAGCATGGATTCATAAACTGGTAATAGTTGGATTTGATAGGTATTCTCCATTTTAGTGCATGCAGTAGTGGATTTGGGAGTAAAGACTTCAGGCTTGTCTACATTAGCAGTTCATGGCAAGCTAGGGTGTAAATCTACCCTGCGCTAGCCTGCTACCTCAGCTTGCCATGAACTATGTATTTGTGTAGACAAGCCTTAGTTTCTGTTTCCAACTCTACTGCTGTGACATTGTCCATGTCTGTTAACCTTTATACCTTAGTTTACCCTTCTGTAATATGGGTAACCTTACCCATTTCTGTAAAGTTGTTTGCTATCTTCAGGTGATATATGCTACATGTTTTTATAATTAATGGTTTTTAACTTGTTGCTTTATAGACAATTAGTTAGAAGTTCTTTGGATGATTTCTTATGTCCACCTCCTAACATGGAAGGCCAGAGTGATGAAAGGGCTCTTTTAGATCAGCTGCACACCTTGCTGAGTAACACAGATGTCACAGGATTGGAGGAAATTGACAGAGCATTAGGAATTCCTGATCTTGTAAATCAAGTAAGTAACCCAGAGGGTTTTAACCATTTATTTTCCTGCTTCCTGAATGATCTTGGCACTTGGAAAGTGAATGAAAAAAGCATAACATCTCAACCTTTTAAAATCTGCTTCAGGTGTCCCTCTTTGATGAAAAATACTAACCAGTATTCATTAAACTTTATACCAAAAGAACTTGTATTATGTTTTTCAAAAAATACCACAGGTAAGAAGGTGTCATTTTAGCATAACAGACATGGATATATTTCAATTCCTGACTTCTTATAATATTTTATTAACATAAACAATTTGATATTACTATTTATTCCTGTTAGCACTGCAGAAGTAGCACAGCTATGGGAGAGTGAACTGGATTCTTGTGATTCATGCATCCTCTACAGAGCTTAGATTGCAGAATACTTTACTGGCAATGATGTGCACATACTAAAGAACTCAGTATGGCTTTCAGATCCCAAACTGAGTTTGCATGGCTGGCTGTTAAAAATATAAAATAAAATATTTTTAAAAATCTTGTAGAATGAGCACACTTGATCTGGAAATCATTCAGAAACAGAACCCTGTACTGTCCGTTTTACAAAGTCATTCTTCGAAGTAAAACTACAAAGGCACAGGCAAAGTGCTGGGGTGGGGGTGGGGGAGGTGTTCAAACCCCAGGCCTTGCCCCCACTCTACCCCTGCCCCACCTCTTCCCGCTCAGTTCCGCCCCCTCCCCTGAGTGCACTACATCCTCGCTCCTCCCCCTAGCCTCCTCCACACTGCAAAACAGCTGATTTTGGTGGGCGGGAGGTGTGGGGAGGCAGAGCGAGGCGCTGATCTGCAGGGCCTACTGGCGAGTGGGAGGCACTGGGTTTGTGGGAGAGCGAATATGGGGGTTGCTGGTGGGCATTCACCCACGAAAGCTTATGCTCCAATACATTTGTTAGTCTTAAAGGTGCCACAGGACTCTCTGTTAATAAATATTTAAAACGATGCTGTTCTTATTTGCAATATATTCTTTGTCTGTTAAAGGGGCAAACTTTGGAACCCAAGCAAGATTCATTTCAAGGTCAGGAATCTGCAGTTATGATTGACCAGAAGCCTCCATTATATAGTCAGCCCTATCAGGGGCAAGGGGCAGCAATGCCAGGAGGTTTTACTAACATGCAGGGACAACAGCAATCCTTTAATTCAATGATGAATCAGATGAGCCAACAGAGTAATTTTCCACTGCAAAGTATGCATCCTAGAGCAAGTCTAATGAGACCCCGAACCAATACACCAAAGCAGCTCAGAATGCAACTTCAGCAGAGGCTTCAGGGGCAGCAGGTAATCTTTGCTTTTTTGTTTACACTTTTGTCTTACTCCAAAAGATAGAAAACTTTGTTGCAGTGGAGAGAGAGGTAAAGTGAATTATATTACTTCAAAAGAATAAAGGGAACATAGAAATTGCCATACCAGTTCACACGAGGGGTGTCTAGTCAACCATCCTGTCTGACAGTGGCCAGTACCAGATGCTTTAGATTCTAGAACAGTGGTTCCCAAACTGGGGTTCATGAAATGTTACAGGGGGTTCTTGGGGAAAAAATTCTCCAGTGGCGGACAGAGCTGTCCTTAGGGATCCCTGGCAGCCTGGAGCCCCTGGACTTCCAAGAGCTAAGCAGATCAAAGCAAGCATAACTATCACACGGAGGAGACTTAAACTTCAAGACTACTTATAAGAAATGGAAAGGGAGGTGGATATTTTTTGCTCTTTTTAAAATTAAATAGGCAACTAGTATTGTTTTTAAAATTATGATGAACAACAAGTTTAAGCTTTGTTATAATGTGCGTTGTTTTCCTGGACTGCTCAAGACGTGAATGCTTATGTAGGAGGAACTCTCTGAGTTGGCTTCTTAAATACCTTCATGCTCTTTCACATCTGATACTCCTTGATGAAACAAAGGAGCCTTGTCTTGTAACAGGCTTATTCAAAGTGATACAAGCTACAAAATCAGATCTTGGAAGAGTGTTGCTGTTTTCATAATGTAATAAAATACTGTAATGATAAATAATAATAAATAGTGTGTAATAAGCATGTCATAAAAACAAATTTTATATTTCCAAGATCACTGCTTTTATAATTTATACTTGGGTAAAGGAGAAAATCCTTGGAAATATTCATTTTTAGGAAGGGGTTTGTGAGGATTGACATTTTAGTGAAAGGGGTTCACAAGTTGTTAAAGTTTGGAAACCACTGCTCTAGAAGAAGGTGCAAGAACCTCAGTTTGGTCAACTATTCAATAAGTTGCCCATAGGAGATATCTCTTCCTAGAACCTCCCAGTTAGAGGTTGGTTTTGCCCTACAGTACAAAGGTTTATATTGCTTCCAATTTTTTGTTCTTTTAAAAATAATCCTGTTTAATATAATTCTGGATGATCTCATTATCCATGCAAATGTCCAGTCTTTATTCTGAGTCTTGTTAAGCGCTTGGCCCCAGTGATGTCTTTTGCCAGTGAGTTCCACAGTAAATATATCTGGCTTTTTAATGAATAAATAGCTTTTCTACTTATTTTGCAAATTAAGTAATTTTTATTGTGTCAAAACAATGACTTCATGAAGATCAAAATGTGCTATTATCTACCAATCACTCCCTCTCTGAATAGAGGCATTCAGATATCACTTGATTTGATTAATTGTATTAAATAAAATATAAGTGAATGGTGGTGGTACTTTTTTTTAAGTATTGTTTGTTCTCCCCTATGAACCGGATCCATTTTAGATACCCTGATGTTATGGTGATAGGCACAGTATAAGAAACGAGATAGATTTTAACACTGTGCCGTAAAAATTTAAAAAAGGGTTATTTGTTGTCTCAGCGTTTTGACTTACATTTCTTAACAGAATATTTCAATTTAATTTGTGTGCCACAGTAAAGTGCAACCTTTATTATCCATAAGTCATTGGGGAACACTGAATATGTTTTGAATAACAAAAGCAACTGATAGCAGAGGAAATTTTTATTGTAATAAGTGTAAAGGGTTGTGAACAAATTCTGGGTAACAGGGAGTGTCAAATAATAGAGGCTGGGAGAATTAATGTAGTGACTTATACTATAAAAGAGTGTAGTATTCAGCACTTCCAATCCCATACTTTTCTTCTTGGCTGGACCAGGGCATTGAATCAGGCTATGGCTTTTTGGAGCAACTGTCATGTCTTTTTATAATAGTCGCTTTAATGGTATCCACCCTTGAAACAGAGATGAAACCTGTAGTTATATATATTTTGGATATTTTGGAACTCGGAGTAGAAGTGTTGGTCTACTATACTGTGCTTCAAATAAGTTTGGTTACAAAATATTTTATAAGAAAGTAAAGCCTTTTAATGCCAGGTCACTTAATTTGAATGTGTGAATTACAACTGTTCATGTTCAAATTTAAAGATGAATGCTTCAGCATTCTGTATCTAACAAGGTAAAAACACTAATCTCTGGATTCTAGATGCAAAAAAAAAAAAAAAAAAATTACATTTGCAGAAAGGTGGTTTCTTTTTCTTATTTTTCCTAAATAAAGAGTTTAGCTGCTGTTACTTGGTTTGATTGTTGTAGCCTGGTGTTTTTGAAGATTCCTATTTGAAGCAGATTAATACAGCCCGCTTAGACACTGTTAATTGTCTTTCCCTAAGTTTTTGAATCAGACCCGTCAAGCACTTGAGATGAAAATGGAAAACCCAGGTACTGGTGGTGCCCCAGTCATGAGGCCAGTCATGCAGCCGCAAGTGGGGTCACAGGTGAGTAATCATCACACTCACCCTTCCAAAATAGCATGTTGTAAAATAGCAGGGAACAAACATGTCACACACAAGTCCTTATAGAATTCAGGCCTTCTCTCATGGTTCCATGAGGTATATTTATTTTCTTTGGTGGCTGAAGAATGATCCTCATTATCAAGTGGGTATATCCCCCACAGTTCTGAAATTGCAGACTTGTGGGCACTGGTACCTGTGGTCTGTTATGACACTCTGCATCTGTAGCATATAAGTAGTATTTTACCTATATGAAATGAGTGCTAAGAAGATAACATCCTGCATTAGCTTTTTAGCATGAATAAGATAGTTTAATGCAAACTTAAACTTGATATTTTGATCATTTTAACACTGCCAACTGGCTTTCATTAATGTGAATTCCATTGCTAGCCCTGGATGTGCTGGGTCCTATGGGTACAAAATATGTACATGGATTGATTCTCTGGCATGCCTTTAATTTTACTTGTTAAATATCATCCAATACATTTTTTTTGTTTGTTTGTTTGTGGGGTAGCAGCAAGGTTTTCTTAATGCTCAGATGGTGGCTCAGCGCAACAGGGAGCTAATAAGTCATCATATCAGACAGCAGAGGATGGCAATGATGATACAGCAGCAACAGCAACAACCTCAGACCTTCAGTCCACCACCAAATGTGACTGCCTCAGGAAGCATGGACAGTTCTCTGGCAGGTCCCCCAATGGCTCAAGTTCCTTCGCAGCAATTCCCATATCCGCCTAATTATGGTACTGATGCTCACATCTCAACTCTGTCTCTCCCTCACTCCATCTTCCCTTTCTTCCATTTATCTCATCTACCTAAATATTCCAGATCACCATGAGGCTTGGGAGAAAAAATTCTTATAAAAAAGTGGGTGGGTGGGTGTGGTTTTCAGAGATCCTGAACACACTGTGTAACCAAACATTCTTAAATGGAACTCCCTCTGTCAGAGTGAGGGAGGCTATCCATTTATTTCCCATACCAGCCGTGATTTCATCAAATATACATGTAAGTCATTTCTGTTTGTGAAGATACAGTATAAACAATGAGAGCCCAAGAATTTACATTATCATCGTTTGGTTATTTTCCAATATCTATACAATTGTTATGCAAAGCTCTCTGGCTGCTGCTTCCAGAATTTGCCATATGTTGCCCATAATAAAAATGGCTCCCCCTTCCTGCAGATATATTAAAGCAAGTGAAAGTTAGAAGGAAGTGGAGACGATTAGGATGGCTAAACCTTTGTTGGTAATAGTTTAGGAACAGTGATCTCCAGTATACAGACAAGAGTGCAGGGGTGAGAGGAGAGTGTAGGGAAAGCTGCTAACCTGTGTAGCTTGTTTCCATCCTGGGCTAAAAAATTGCTTAGAATTTTTGTTTTAGGTTTCAGCATTTATTCAGCCCAGGAAATGGATATTATCATATAAATATGGAGCTCCCTTGGTTATCATTTAAATAGTCAAAAAATTAAAACAGTTAAATGTGCTGCCAATGAGCTTACTGTTTGTTTACTATGTAATTAGTTTGATATATTGTTTCCTGATGTAACAGATTCTATTACTCTTCTCTTCCCCCACCCCCTTTTCTGTTTTGATAACTTTCTTGCCTGGATCATTCCATACTGTCATGATTTCCATAGAACTGTTCAGTAGTTCATTTATAGAAAGCAATGAATATTTATTTGAATTCATGCACATCTATATGTACCTACTATCTGGCTGCCCTCAAAATCCAGTTTTGAGAGAGAAAAGTCATTATTGTGAATCCAGATACATAATCCCAAGTAAATTCTCTAACCTGTTTGCTACAGAACACTACAGCAATTTATATCTGATTATCTTTCTGCAGCATTCTCTTAAATGCAGACATTTTATTAGAATATGAGACATTCCTGATACAATTAAATGATTTAATTACCAAGATGGATGTTACATAGTATATTAACTTCTTATTTGTTAGCTTCTTTGTGTTATAATTTCTCATGCACACCTATGTTGCTGTATAAATAATACCGAGGAGGAAAATATCTTCTGTTTCTTTTCACACATGAGTTACGAGGAAAATGTAAATAGCTCCTATTACAAGTATTGGAGGAAAAACTTTTGAAACACTGCTGAAAACTGAAAATATCTTGTTATAAATCATTTTGCTGATTATAGCCTATATTTGTCTTTGCCCCTCCCTTTTGCAATATTACTGAGATTATTTGCAAAAACAGGATTTTATTGCTAAAATGTTTGTCTGCTTGTGCTACTTATTTGTCACATTAAGTTATAATTTGATATCACAACTAGTTGCTGTGTAAAGAATACGGAGTTCAGATGGGCAATAAGCTGCAGAAGCGAATGAAATTTTAAATGTGCATGTGCGCACATACAAATCCAATTTCCATGTAAGAGAAATGCAGACTAGTGTTTAAGAACAATTGTAAATCTCTGGGGGTTCAGGACTCATCACGCTTGTTAATGTGATGAGACATTTTTCATCCTCCATTGCAAGGAGATAGACTAAAAATGCTTAAAGATGACAATTAGCATCTGTTTTGTTTGTTCTTTGTCTTGTAAGGAATAAGCCAACAACCTGATCCAACATTCAGTAGAGTAGCAAGCCCTCCCAACCCAATGATGTCATCAAGAATTAGAGCCTCTCAAAATCCCATGATGCAGCACTCTCAAACAGCAGCAATGTACCAGTCCCCTGAGATGAAAGGCTGGTCATCAGGAAACATGGCCAGGAGCAGGTGAGCAGTAAAGACTTAAGTCAGTGTTTTTCAAGTGTGACCAGTGATTTTGGGTGTCCCAATTTTCAAGTGCCAAAATTAAGACATTTCAAAGGGGCCTGATTTTCAGAGGGTGGGTGCTTAGCACTTTCTGAAAATCGTGGATGAAATCTTGGCTCCATTAAAATCAATGGGAGTTTTGCCATTGATTTCAGTGCAGCCAGGATGTCACCCCAGGTCTCTTTTAAACTGTCTGAAGTTGGACACCAAAAATTGCTAGTTGCTTTACAAAATCATGGCCATATTTCTTAAATAAACACCCAGAATCTCTAAGTGTATGCTGTACAAAAAGCTAAGTAATCAAAACCTATATTCATGTTACTCCACACAATAGACATTAGTGTTTTACCTTCCATTAAAAATGTACGTGTGTGTGTATGTAGCACACACGCCCACACACAGTAAAAATAACATTAAGGTTCTAACCCAAAGATGCACAGGCAAGGAGATTCTGACTTAAGGTTTCCATGAATCCCTTGTCCCTTCAATGCTAAGATTAAGGGTTTCATGGGAGTCTTTAAGGAACAGTATCTAGGCCAGTAAACTTAACTTTTTATCCTCTGTCTCATCTGCAAAGTCCTTATAATTCTTTGGGCTTGTCTACACTTCCAAGACCGGTGATGGATGCATCGCCGGTTGATTTAACAGATCTAGTGAAGACCCGCTAAATCACCCACAGCTTGCTCTCATGTTGACTCCTGTACTCCACTGGATGGAGTTGACAGGAGAGCATTTCCCACTGACATCGCATAGTGTGGAATCCCGCAGTAAGTAGATCTAAGCTATGCTGATTTGAGTTGCGCTATTCACGTAACTCAGATTGCGTAGCTTAGATCGATTTTCCCCTGTAGTGTAGACAAGGCCTTAGTGTATTTGGTGGGCTTTTTACCAGAGTTTCAAAGCTTTCTTGTTTGTTGTTTTCCATGACTTAAATACAGATACACACTTCTTATTAATTAGCAGTGGACAGAAAGGAAAGATAAAATACATGTTTCACCTGTACACAGTTAACATGAAATTGTCTTATGTTTGGAATGTTGGCAATGATTCTTTCAATGTAAACCATCTAGAGGGACATCCACTGGGAATATAAATCCACTGCATGGCTGTCAATGGTCTTTCATATTCTGCTTCAATCAGCTTTGAATTCTGGGAACATGAGCTAAAAATAGCTACATGTTCTTACTTCTGCTGAACTTAATGCCTTTGCTACAGCATTTTCTTACTCACGACCGAGAAATTGTCTTCATTGCACCTGAATGTTAAATCTGTGTCTTACATTTTGCAGCAGAAAAGGATTTGGGTGAAGATAAACTGAACATTTCAGTTTCTAACCAACAAATAAGAGAGATCATGCCCTTGTAGTAATTAGTGTCTGTTATGCCCTTGATCCTGCCCTGGCTAGGTATGAATACATGACTGAATAGATTTTTCACCTAACATCCATTAGAGTTTATATCTTTATAATTAGAAATCAGATTTAGTCTAGGAATATTGACAAAATACCTTGGAAGAAATTTAATTGTGCACAACAATATTATGATGGTGGACTGATGTGATCACTGGAATCCCTAAAAGAGCTACAAGAGAAAGCTTGTTTCCGTTAATTAGTAAGAACACTTACCAGATTCCTGAAAAGTAAATTGTTTTGTAAATATCAGATAAAAATTAAAACTGATCAGAGTACTGGTATTACTATATTGTCTATCCAATGTGTACAAGTAACAAATGTGGTACCTTCTGGTTCTGGTAATTATATAAAGATTTAATTCTATTTCTTATCTTTCTGCCATGTCAATCACTTGTGGCCTGTATAAGGATGGCAGTGCATTAAAATACCAATCAAACTTTATGGAAGGTAACTTTATTTGTTCTTGTGTGCTCCAGTTCTTTTCCACAGCAGCAGTTCAGCCATCAAGGGAGCCCTACAACTTATAATCTGATGCATATGAATGGCAGCAGTGGTCATATTGGACAAATGAACATTAACACCATGCCTATGTCAGGGATGCCTATGGGTCCAGACCAGGTAAGATAACTGTAACAATTCACTCCACTGATAAACAGTTCTGTAGAGATTCAGAGGCTTGGTCAGCCCTAAACGTACAGGAAGTTATAAGATCCTTTTAAAGGTCTGTAGCTCCTCTTTTCCCATTGAGTACAATCGGTTCTCAAGCTGGCCGACTTCCTCTCACACACTGGTTTTCAGTTCTCGCTGTCCCCTACGTCATTTGAGGATAAAGCTTTCATTTTGCTCTAGCTTTGCTGATATCCATTCTGAAGCCTGGCAGTTTGCTTCTAGGTTAGCTGTTTTTCTTCAGGTATCTCATGATTGTGGCTCAAGAGACACAATGGTCACTTAAGTACTACTGAGCTTGGGGAAATTCCAGAGACCAAAATACTTGAAAGAGGTAACTGTATCTGCTGAGATTTTACAAGTTGTCTGCAAGACCATCTTCAATCTAAGAACAAAGGTTTCAACTAGACTAAACTGACAAATTTCACATTGGAGAGTGGGAGTAATAGAAGTACTAGTTCTTATCTTGTAGACAGAGTCCAATAAAGATGATTCTTCTCCCTAAAAATGGATTGTCTTAATATTTTAATCTTCAAAATACACACTGGGCCAGACAGTGTGTGAAAATGCCTCGATAGCTCAGTGGTTAGGGCATTCACCTGGGTGGTGGGAGACCCAGGTTCCAGTACATTTGCTCCAATGAATATTTATCCACAACGGAGCTGCTCCATCAGGAGACCATTGAGAGAGACCTGGCCCTAGAATACTCCACATCCCAGTGGTTAGGGCATTTTCCTGAGAAGTGGGAGAACCAAGCTCAAATTCCTGCTTCACATCAGGCAGAGGGAGGAATTGAATCTGGGTCTCCCACATCTTGGGTGAGTGCTCTAACTAATGGAATAAAAGTTATGAGAGGGGGCACCATCATCTTCTCCTTCTCTCATTTTTTGTGGGTTTAGACTTGCTTTGAGCATGCCACTGAATTGGGCCCTACAGAGTTTGTGGCAGCTAAGTAGGAGTTTTGTGAATGCCAGCAGTGACTGTCTGGTGGGACATAAGTTCCTTAGTGCCCCTTGTGATTCCGTCCTGGTGTTTTTCTGATGGTTGTTCTTTTTTTGTTTTCCTTTAACAGAAATACTGCTGACACCTAAAACCGTGATCTCCCAAAGTAGAATGATCTATATTAATGATGATGCACTAGTATTACAAAGAAAAGCTACATATTCTACGTGGCAACTAGTACTGGCCTTATGGAAATAACTAATTTTTCCAGCTGATCACCAAGATGTCCCAAGTGACTTCATACAAAAAAGACTTTTTTTTTAGTAGAAGCAGTCTCTCTGTATTACTGTATATTGTGGTGTACAAAACAATGGTCATAAATACTTTTGGCACTCTGCCTCTAGAAATGTGAATTTGGGAATGGCATTTTAGTAAATATGATGGGTAGACTCTATGTATACCACTTCTATTTACTGTAGCTATCCAAAGCCCTTTAACTACAGGCAGGCAAAAGTGCCTGGAGAAGTCATGGTAGATAAGAATTCTGATTTCTCTAGTAAGAATATCTGAAAGAGAATGTAGTTCCTAGCCTTGACTCTTTTATATTAATTCCTGAATACAAATGCTGCTTTTAACCTCTTATCCCCACGAGTCAGGATTTCCAAGCATAGTGGCAATGCAGAATGAATTGACATGTAATGTTCCAAAATCCTGCCCATTGATTCCAAGGGGGGTTACAGAGAAAATAAATTAAAATTATTTAAACATAATCGTGACTAATATTTAAATTTTGATGTGCAGCTGAGTGCACTTTATAAAAGGCTATATAACGGATTAATGCAATATCTTTGATAAGGATTAAATAAACCGAAAGGTAGGGTGTACTCATGTTCTTTTTCAAATCCAATCTTTTAAGAATTGTTGATTGAAAAGACTGTGTACTGTAATGTTTTATGTTATTGGAAATTAGAGCAATAATCCTTCATGTTTTTTGGGGGGGAAAAAACCTTCAGAAAAATCAAGGCAAGGCACTGCAGTCTGAATCAGAATTTTGCAGGGTTGTTTTTTTTTTTTTTTGTGAATAAATTTTGTAAATATGATCAAGAATTGTATTATATATATGACTTTTGTAGGTCACTAACTCATTTTTGCAGAGTTTGTGAAGCTAAATATTTAACAAAGTTGATTTCTGTAAACTCATCTTAGTTGAGGTCCAGATAGAAGACCTTTCAATTTTTTTTTTTTTTTTTTAATTTAATGACCTTGGAGTTGGGTGACTTTGGCCCATATCTTTTTCTTCTTTGGTCTTTGCCACTTATTTTATATCTTTAACATAATAGCTTTTTAAAAATATAATTTGTTTAGGGTTAAGCAATTGGTTAATGCTTTCTCCACATTAAGTGAGCACTTTGTTACATTTCATTTTTTATAGAGGGCAATTTGACAAAAAAGGCTCCCTGGATTGTAAGCTGTCATGACTTGTCATAACAGTTCATGGGGTTTTATATAGCCTTTTTAGTTAATGAGTCCGTACTGTCAGGACTTTTGGTTATCTTTAATGAACCCTAAATGTTTTTCTAGAAAAGATGCCTATTGTTAAGTATTTCTTGTTAATTACTTCTCCACCATCACATCTTACAGCAAGCAACTCATTTGTTGTCACATGACATCCAGAAATCTTTATGGATATTAAGCCACAGTTTAACCAAATGTCTGCACCTCTTTGGATTGTTCTATTGTAATGAATGTATTTTCCAAACAAGTGTCTCTACTATCAGTATTCATGTTAGGTTACAAGTCTATTCATCTTTATCTGTTGACAGGTTGTATTTTTTGTCCATAAAACGAAGATGCTATTACAGATTATCCACTTTCAGACAGATGGCGATTGAAACCTGGAAACTTCCATAAGGGTGTGAACCAGAAATGTTTTAAGGAATGTGGTGCTTTTGTTCTATTGTTCATTGTGTAATGGAAAACAGAATTCTCCTGAGTGAGTGAAAATCAGTGATTCTGATCATTTCTTTTTTGTACTGTAACTATGAAGTCATATTTTGTTTTGCAGTAACTTGAAGGAACTTCCATGTTCTTCCATTTTAATGAAAATAATTTTCTGTGCAAAAATTCACACAACTTTCATCCTATATCTACAGCCACAGTCCTACTCCACAAGGCGGGCAGGCGCAATAAAAATCTGCTTTTTATGCAGCCTAGTCTGTACAATCAGCATTGAGAACATAGATTTGGCTGTAGTAATTTAGTTGTTTCCACTCCTCAGTCTGGTTCATCTGTGTTGTAATGCATGACATTTAAAAGCATAAGGAACTGTTTTCCCCTTTCTTGCTTTTTAGAATCCACCTGCTGGTTGAGTCAGTGCAACGTAATGGAGTTGAAAGGCAACAATCCCTTGCTTTTTATATTAAATCAGAATAGAATGATTTTATATCTTGTAGTTGTTCATTATATTGATGGAAGCTGCAATCCTTGATTGCTTTGACTAGTGAAATCTTCAGGATATGTACTACTTTATGCTTTTTGCCCTTAACTTTTTTTTTTGAGAATGATTCTATTTATATTTCTAAAATGTGGTACCTGATGGATGTTACAAAAGATCCTTCTTCCCTCATCTGCTTTTAGAGTGTTGTTTTTTTTCCCAGTAATTACTTTTTGCTGAATCCAAAGATTTGTTTTAATTCAAATATGATAAAAAGATAAGCCTTTTTAAACCTTTTAAAATTAGTGTTATTGAAACCTTTCAAGGCAACAATCTAAATATTTCACCTAGGTTGAAAAGTGTATTTACTAAACTAAACAGTCCTTTGATTTTGGTGGTATTTGATATCTCCAATAATTGTGTTTTGGTTCTACAGCAGCAAAGTTTTCTGAATGATTCAAGAAGCTGTGTAACTATTTTTGACAGTATGATTACAGTTTACTAGTGTAACCAGTTGAATCACTACTGCATAGCAGACATAGTCTCACTACATGCCTGCCAGGTTTCCTGTTGATTATAGAAACCACGTGTTATAAAATCCATTAGCAATTTTTTATTCAATCTCATCCTAAATTTGTGCTTTTAATGTGAGGAATTCAAGAGCATTTTTTAAAGCTATAAACAAAACTATTTGAATGTTGCACCAATTAGCACACATTTTATTTTAGATTTTAAGTGCAGACGGATGATAGAATGATACAGCAAGTATGAAACCATATAATTCTGAGAGCAATATTTAAAAAAAATTCTCAGGAGAAGGCATACAGTATTGAGAATTGCATTTAAATTTAGTTTACATTAAAGTACTGCTTGAAATGTGTGTATCTTTACATTACAAAAAACCATATGGGCTGATTTATAAAAGGGTTGGTTATAAAGTATTACTGCTCTTCTGATTTTTGTGTTTTGATGTTAATAATAATGTAAATAAAGGTTTCTATTTAAAACCAGAACTTGGTGATTTAGTATGTCAGCTGTTTAAGCTCTGAAGGGGTGCCAATTATATTCTAACAAGGCCAGCAGTGTAGCATTTCCCCACCAAACCAAAATATAGCCACTCTTTGAGAGAGAATGTAACACTATTATGTGAGAGGAGGCTAGATTTGGGGAATGATTTAAGAACTCTTGGTTTCCTGGGTTTAGGTGTGTCTCAGGGGCTGAAGATGTATCAACTGCAAAGGTGCCTATAAAATGATCTTTCTGGCTTTAAAAATAGTGTTCTGACACACAACCTACAACTAGAAGGAAGGGTGGGGAAATAAAAAGAACTTGGGAACAACCAAAGGTTTGGGACAGAAGTTTTCTTGCTATAATATATATCTTCCGTCATAGGGAGAGCCACAGGCTGAAGCCAAGTTTTGTATAACAGTTTGAAAATATACTTTGCCATTTTTTCCTGAAATGTATAGTCAGACTTATACTGTACTAAATTACAGAGAAAGCTGAGTATTTTTAGATAGAGGTAGAGATGTAATTTTTAGAGTACTTCCAATTGATATAGAGCAGCATTATTAACATTAGTTGGCCTTCCAGGATTCTACCTTCTCCCATCTCCAAAGTTGCTGCCAGACGACAGAGAAATGTAAGTTTCCTTTTTTCTCCCAGATGGGAATTGTATACAGATACATACGCTTTCTTCTTTAGGAAAGGTTTGGAAAACAGTGAAGACACAAATTCTGTAGAGAGACCATTTGCCACTTACTTGTATCAGACTTCCATTATCCTTGTAAATGTCTTTTCTTTCTGGTGAATCTACTAATGTTTTAAAATCAGTATAAGCGAATATTTGATTGCATTTCCTAGCCCAGCACACATACTCTACTTTTGAAGTACAAAACTCTGACAAGACAGTTTTGGACAATATATTAAATCTGGAATGCGACAAATACAAGCTTAAACCAAATTTACTTTTCCTAGCTTCACTGAAAACATACAGCAAAAGCCTATAGTCACCCTTGAGAGAGTTTATTTGCTCAACTTCTGTTTCCACATTCACCAATACTTTATTAGGTTATCATAGAATAGACCTCTAAAAAAAAAAAAAAAAAAAAAAAAGAAATCTAATAGGAAGCTTCAACAGAGATTACTTGCTGGGGACACATAATATTTGTGTGTGGTGTTACAGTGCCCCCGTACTTTGCTTATTTAAAACCTGTTTAGAGGACCAGAGGTGCAAATTTGTTTTGAAAATCTGTCTCTTTCGGGTAGTCAGAATGAAGAAAAGAATTACTAAACAAATTCATATTTTTCCTTCTGATAGTTTCCCCCGGGATACTCAACACACACCTATTATGGTGAGCACCCCATTTCAAGTTTTGTATATGATTAACCTTTAATGCATTTGCAGAGCCTGTTTGGAGTGTATTTAATAACCTTTTCTTTATGAAAATATTCAGAGATACTTAAATTACTTAGTAAATGATTGGGGATTCCCCTTCCTAATACTGCAGATTATAGACATTAAATCAGAAGTTCTAGTTTCCTGTACACTGAGCTGTGACTTTTTTTATTGGCCAAGATTGTTGCTTTTTACAAATGTAAAAATTATGCCACTAAGCAAACATGTGCTTTCTCAAACAAGTTGTTTTCATTTTGAACATACAATATAATTTTACCACATAAAAAGACTTCATACAAATCCGATTTCAGTAAAATTCAAGACATACATTAACTGAAATTTTGCAGTGCTTTTAAAAATGGATAAATTCTGAAATTTATTATGTAATGTTTAAGTAACAAGGTACCATTTTGAGCAATGATAGTTGGGCATTCCACTTTTTTATTGACAATTTCTTTTGAACAAGACATTGAATATTTACAGAACCACTCCAGCAATCTGCTTTTTTGTTACTCAAGATTTTCTCTATTTTTCCTACAGCTGGCAATAGGGTGGCTATGGAGACAGTGAACTAAAATGATATCCTTAGAGGAAACTTGAAGTATCGTGCTGTTGAGCATTTTTAGCTGCTGCTTCTTCAGTGCTGCTGGCTTGAATTCCTGAATCACTAAATAATACTGTCCTCATTTAATCTGCCCCAGTCAAAAGTAAAAATTTCCACATTGTTTAAACTTCGCTTTGCAGCTGTTCTAATGACATTCGATGGGGTAGCTCAGAGAGGTTTTTAATTTGTTCCCACTGAAATAATTTTGTGGGTGCTCTGTGCTTTGAGGTGTCAATCCATGCATGGGGTTAGCCTCATTTTCTCTTCCATCAATTCCTTGAACTGCGGTGACTTCGTGAAATATAATCCAAAGCAAAAGCAGATGCAACAGTGGCCTTCAAAAAGGAACCTATATTCCTGACAGTAGTTCCCCCAAATTCACTATCTATTTAATTCACTCAACAGTGCAAACATTCTATCTACTTCAACCTCAAAGTTCATCCAGTCCTCCAGGCTAACATTTTAATTCTTTCTGAAATCATATACATTTTCATTAAGTCTGTACAAGGATTCAAGTTCTGGCCCGTTTGTATCCTCATTGAGGTCCAGCAGTTGCAGGAGGTTAGCCTTCCCATCCTTCCCACAGTTGTCCTCTTTAAATAAAATAAACATATTTTAGTGTACGTGTCTTCTCATATGCTGGTATGTGAAGTATTTGCAAATGTAAGTTTGTTTCTCAGTACTGTTATCTACTTATCTATGGACCACCTAAAATCATTTTTGTGAAGAACATGGTATAGCTAAGCAATAGCCTCTTAAAATGAGGCCCCAAAAATTGTTAGCTAAAATAAAGTGTCATATTGATCATTTGCCATAAATAGAAGCTTAAGTTTGAAACATTCTTCAATGCAGTACTCTTAGCCCTTGTTACTCCATGTAGTTCTAAAGCTGATTGTCACCATTTTTTTATTGCAAGTTAATTACATCAGAAATAAAGAATCACAAAATTAAGGGTAGAGTTATGAATTAACCTGATCTAACGTCCTTATATGGCCCCCACTGCCATACTATCTGAGTGCCTCACACTTTTTAATGGATTTATCATCTTCACATCCCTGCAAGGTCAGGTGTGACAATATTGCATTAATAGAGAAAGATGCATTCAACAAAAAGAAAACAGAGGACTCTAGCAGAATGTCAGAATATATTGAAGCATATTTTGCAGTCAAGTTATTTTTCATGAATAGTTTGGGTAATTCAGTCTTGTCCCTTCCTGCTCATAGTACACGAGACCACTGGGGAAATAGTGGGATTTTTTGCCCCTTACAGACACAGCAGCCTGTACAATCTCACTATGTCTCTGCTTTGTCAGATCCAGTTTGTGTGGTTGACAGGCCTGCCCAGGGCCATTCTGAGTTTATGGCTTGAAGAGAGGGAGCTGCTGAGACTTAATTTAAACAAGACTGAGATTATGCTAGTATCAGGGGGGGAAAAAATCAGATCCTTCAACTGAGGGAATTAGCCTGCCTTCACTTGCTTATGTTTGCAATTCTGCTAGTCATAGCTGCCTTTGGGGCATCCAGAAGCAGCCACGGATAAGGGATTTTAGCTATCTGTATTTGGCAAAAAAGTTGCAGTCTTATCTGTGATTCAGAGTTTATAGCAGTGAACCACATCTGTGTCACCTCAAGACTGAAAAACTGTATGTGCTTTATGGGGCCACAAGCTGAAATTATTTAGAAACATGCTGGTACAGAATAGGGCTGCCCTCTTGTTCAGTAGCATTTCTTGTTGGGAGTGTGTTACGGGTGTACTCTGCAGTGGCTTCTAATTTCTTTCTAAATGTAATGTAAGGTGCTTGCTTTAACGTATATATCTTTTAAATGGTTTGGGTTGGTCATACAGCACCTTTCTCTTAATGCAAATATTGAGTTAGTTCCCTAGATTAATTGAAAGGAGGCAGAATTCTGAAGATTTTTGGTGAAAGTTGTATACCTTCATTTCAAGGGCGCATAGTAGAAAATAATGTAGCCAGTTTGAATGTTTAACTTCCTTCACTGCAGCAATTTTAGAATAACCCTTAGTTTGTCAGCATTGTGCTCAATTAACAGAACTACAGTACCATCTTTAAGTGTGAGGCTCCCCTACTTTAAAAGAGTAACTGAGAATAGATGCTGCATGCTAAAAGGAGAGAGAAAAATAAATGTTAAGTCAAAGCTAATGCTTTTCATGAACTAACTCCCAACTCACAGCGACTTGGAAGATGAAGGTCTCTTCATTTCTGGCCACCTTCGACGCTGAAACTGCCTAATTATCAAGCAGCAAAAGGAGAAAAAAAGGTTAACCATCACCAAGAAAACCACCAGCACTATGGTCTGAAAGATGGGAAAAGATTTTAGCTTGAATCTGAATTACAGGAACTAGAACATGCTCTGCCAATGAATAAATAGGAATACCCCAGAAATTCAAATTAATGGGGCTGGAGGAAAAGTTTGCATCAAAGGTATCCCTGGTACAGACAGGTGAGTCCCTCCTTTGCTTTCCCAACCTCAGATTCCTCATAGCTTAGTGTGAAGGTGAGTCCTGATAAAAATTAAACTTGTTTTAAAACGTACCTGAACTGCTCGTAGCTTCCATCCTTAAGCCCTTAAATTAAAAAAAAAAAAAAAAAAAAGTAGTAGTTATCAACTGATACCTGCACAAGAATAAGGTATTGGGTACAGCACAATGCAAAAAATTGTGATGTCTCAGAACCTTCTACCTACAACCCCAGTGGTTCTCAAACTTTTATACTAGTAACCCCTTCCACACAGCAAACCTCTAAGTGCAACCCCCCTTATACATTAAAAAACACAATTTTTTATATTTAACACTATTATAAATGGTGAAGGCAAAGCAGGATTCGGCAAGGGTGCTAACAGCTCGTGACCCCCAGTGTGAAAACCCTGTATTAACCTTAATTCACAAGCCACTTTTGGGGTTACATAACCAAGTTCAAATTAGGTGGTGTGTACTCTGATCTGTGTTATCATTATCCAGAATCGAAGCCTTTTCTACTCTACATCAACATAGAGTTAGATTTTGCAGCACCCTGGTAATTCACAGGCAGGTTCATTTAAATAAATGTAGTAGAAACATCTATTAATATAAATACACAGATACAATCAATATAGAAGCCCCTGTGCTATTTTTAATCCCCCACACCAGGGGAGTGGGATGCAGTTTAGGATAAACATTTTTAGTTATGGCATTGCTGGTAAGTGCAGAAATATTTTGAAAAAGTGTCTATTAGGTTTCAAAATATATACCTCAGAGCAGTGACTGGACAGTTGAAACCTTTCACAACTACTGCTGCAGCAGACTTAGATAATGCTTTGGTTAACACTTGTTTCATTATTGGTAGGCTTTTACACCCATGAATGTTAAACAATTTTCATATTAGATAAAAGAGAATATAATGAAATTTGCTTTCTCTGTGAGGTGTAAAAACCCTTTCCTTCTCAACTGCTCAGATTTCACTAGCTTACTCATATGATATCTTGTGTGTTCTAGAGGGAACAAGACCTGAATTTTTTATTGAAAAATACAAGCCGGAATTAAACACACTTGTCTTTACTATATATATATTTGTTACTTTAAATGCAGTCGTAGGGACCTCTGAGTTTTCTCAGTAAATCAGACAGAAGGTGAAAAGATAATTAAGTCATTTAAATAAGAAAAGTCATCTCAGTAGCCCAGTACAAGATTGCTAATCAAGGGAAGAGGGTGAATTGAAATGGATTCAAAAGCTTTTGCTACCAGCACTATGGTGGGGACAAAACCATTACACAGATGGCTCCTTGTTGGTTTCCAGTTCCTAATAGTTTTGTGCGTATCATTAATTGGCTCTCATGCTCATTGTAGCAGGAGAGGGAGCAAAGTCTGAATGATACAGGAGACTGCACTTTCCTTTTCCTCTCTAGCAGTGCACCCCTGCGGTGCACCTTTTCTTTTGATAACTAATAGACAAAAGACTCCAGCACTAACTCCCACTAGGATAAATGGCTATCCAATCTATTGTGTCTTGTTATTACAGCTGGCCAGGAAACTAACTTCCAGTTCCTCCAAAATTTTTGAGTTTTTGGAAAGTTCTTCATACTGATTTGGGATGAATACTCAAAAAAACTTCCCAAAACTAGAAATCTGCAATATTTCATTTAGACACACTAGCATATTCCTAAATGAAATTCTAAACGAAGTTCTTGGGGAACCCTAGATCCCCAGGATAGTGTCATCCCTACAAGTAAGCTGCCAGGAAGTTTGGGAGCGCATCATCACTACAGCTCCCAAGCTGGGTTGCCCACCTGGCAGGCTGCCACAGAGCATGTAGATTTTGAATAATCAACATTTTCCAATGGAAAAATATTTTGTTGGAAAGAACTACCTGGAAATTATCTGTGATACCATAGCATGTGCTGTTGGGGCTGGGAACAACTGTTTTGTTTCTTTTAAAGATTGTCTCGGCAAAAGGGGAGTAAAGTAATATAAGACTTACACTGAGGATCCTAACCAAACAAGCAGGACTGTACTAGACATACATGGGATTTTATACATTTCTATAAGAGAGTTCAATTCATGAGATCTTCAGCTTCTCTAAGTTTAGTATTGTACTTTTAGCTCAGTTTTCCCCTCAAATATGTACTACTTAATATGTTAGGAAAGTAAACAAAACAGAGTTAGTGTATTGAGCAAATGTAAAGCTATGTATATGTAATTCACAGAAATTGGATAGGTCTTTAAACACTGAGAACAGGAAATTTAGACACACTCCAATGCATACAGCCATGAACCTAGACAGTTCACAATTAACAGGATATTAATTTTTTTGGGCTAGTTGTCATAATATTAGCGATCCATTTGCAATTGTGTAAAATTAGTATTAGTATACTGGAAACCCTTTTCACTTGAGGATTTGGAGGATGTAAGTAGAAGGGCTCTTACCCAGATCCATGTTCCTAGTTCTTGGGTTGCACTGTTTATATCCTTTGCAGCTTCTTAATTCCATGAGCTGGATGTGCAGTTGATTGAGAATGTCTCTATCTAGTGTGTTCACTGCATTAATCAACTAAGGATAAATAAAGGTTCTTGTTAACAATGGATGGGTTGTTAGTGTTAGACATAAGACAAAGCCTTTCATCCCTATTTCTGAGCTGTGACCAGATGTGAGAGAGTATGGTCAGTGCAGAGCCAGCTCTAGTCCCTTAAATCAGGAAGAAGGCACCTCCCTATTTTTACTTGCTCCAGAAAACAATTGTCTGCTTCAGTGCCACTTGCACGTTTAACCAGGAAAGTGCAATATTTTTCTTTCAAAGATTTCTTTCAAATGTGCATTGGTTGATGAAAAGCTACTTATTTAGCAATTAAAAAGAAGTAATTTGATATTGAAAGGGGAAGAGAGTTTACTAGTCTGTTTTTAGTATTTCCATTTCTGCTCTGTATTTAGGTACCTGATATGGGTCAGTATTGAGATCAAAATATTCCAGGAAGCCAGTAGCAAATTCACAAAACAGGAAGTTGTGTGTCTCATTGATTGTCCTCATACACCAGTATGTGTTGTTATTGGCACTGGTACAGGCACAGAAAGGACCCACTGCAAATGAAAGGTTGAGATACTTAAAACCATAAGAAGAATTCAGCCAATGTTAGGCATGCATTTCACTATTCTCATAGACTAAGGTCAGAAGGGACCATCATGATCATCTAGTCTGACCTCCTGCACATTGCAGGCCACAGACCCTCACCCACCCACTCCTGTAATAGACCCCTAACCTCTTAGTTACTGAAACCCTCAAATCATGATTTAAAGACAAAGTTTCAGAGAATTTGTTATTTATTCTAGTTCAAACCAGCTGTGCCACATGCTACAGAGAAAGGTGAAAAACCCCAGGGCCTCTGCCAATCTGACTTAAGGGAAAATTCCCTCGACCCCAATGATGGTGATCAATTAGACCCAGAACATTTCGGTGACACCCCCTCCCCCCCCAGCCAGACACCTGGAAAGAATTCACTGTAGTAACTCAGAGCCCTCCCCATCTAGTGTCCTTTCTCCAGGCATTGGAGATATTTGCTATCAGTCATGGACGAGCCACATGTCATTGTAGGCAACCTCATCATACCATCCCCTCCATAAACTTATCAAGCTTAGTCTTGAAACCAATTAGTTTTTTTGCCCACACTGCTCTCCTTGGGAGGCTGTTCCAGAACTTCACTCCTCCGATGGTTAGAAACTCACCGAATTTCAAACCTAAACTTGTTGGTCAGTTTATATCTATTTGTTCTAGTGCAAACATTAACTCTTACTGTAAATAACTCTTCTCCATCCCTGGTGTTTATCCCTTGGATGTATTTATAGAAAGCAATCATATCTCCCCTCAGCCTTCATTTGGTTAGGCTACACAAGCCAAGCTCTCCTCTTATAAAGTAGGTTCCTCATTCCTTTGATCATCCTAGTAGCCCTTCTCTGTACCTATTCCAGTTTGAATTCACCTTTCTTAAACATGGGAGACAAGAACTGCACACAGTATTCCAGATGAGATCTCACCAGTGCTTTGTATAATGGTAATAACACTTCCCTATCCCTACTGAAAATAACTGATGCATCCTAGTATTGCATGAGGCTTTTTCAAAACTGGATCATATTGGTGGCTCATAGTCCTTGACCAGGTCTTTCTCCTTCTCTGTCCCCCAGCTTATAGCAAAATTCTATGGCAGCTTGGTGAGACACTATTCTAAAATGTGTGTTCAGTTAGCATTCCTTCTGGCTCACTTTAGGAATATTGTTGCCCTATGCAAAAATTAGGCAGAGGGCACAGCTAGCAATCTGAAACGTGTTCACATGCTCTGCTCTATTCTGTCCTACCTTTTCCACCTGTAGAACGTGAATGTTCCCCCACAGCTCCTCTCTGCCCGCTCCAATGTTCCCTGCCTTACTATAGTCATTGAGAGGGGCCCTTCTATCTGCCAAGAAGAGGATCTTCTTATAGGGAGCAGTGTCAATGAGACCTGGGTGAATAACTGATTTTTTTTTTTTTATTTATTAGATCATTGTCTGAACTGAAAAATCTGGAATTATTTTCCCCTCAGTGAAATGAAAAACCAAAAATGCCCCGCATTTTGGCTGAAATGAAATGGATTGTTTTGGCTTTGTGGTTTTTATCTCTACCCCCCACCCTTTTTTTTTTTTTTTTACGCTTTTGTTTTCACGTTAAATCTAGTTACATTTCAAAACTAAATGTCTCTTTGAAATGAAAAAGTGTTGACCTTTTTGCAGCAGAAATTATTTCCTGAGCTCAGCTTGAATTTGCAGCTTCAATCAGAAACTGCATTTTTGGCAAATGCACTATTTGCAATAAATAAACAAAATAAAATAAATAATTGGCCCACCTGTATTCTCAACCCAGCAAATCCTCCCAGTGGCCATGGATCACCTCTCCCCCAACCATGGAAATGAGCAAATCCCCATGTGCCAGGCACCTACAAACTGGCCAGTTTCCTAAGGATTAGTTATTCATGTAAGGCAAATACTTAAAGAACACCAGATTATATTAGAGGCTTGGTAAACTCTCAGTCTTTCCTGCATATCTTAGGGCAAAACTTGACTCCATTATCTGAAAATCTTGGTAAAAAACACCCATTTGATTTAAACATTAGGTTATTTTTAGCCTCCACTTTTAACTCCTTTTTCAGAAAAAGGTGGTGTGCTTTTCCCCATCCTGTTGGATTGGTAATACCAACTGTAAATTCACGGCTGTATATTATGAGGAAATTCCTGTGACCTTGGTCAATATACCGTATGCTATAAAGTGTTGTCTATAGGACTGATGCTAACAGCGAGGGAGCAGGGCATTGCCTGGTGGACAGAATCCTGTCCCAGGCAGTGACCTGCAGCTTCCTGGTTATTGCTCAGTCACTGGGATCCTTACATGTCCACAAGGGGGCAGTCTGCCAGTGCTGGTTGTCATGGGTGAAGCACGTCAGGCCAGGCATGCTGCATGTATCATTGTTTTTTATTCTCTTCAGCAGTTTGCGCAGCTTTTTCTTTCGCCTCTGTTCTCTAAGCAGCCACAACTTGTCCTTTTCCTGCAGGGCTTTCCTACAGCCAAGAGACAAGAAAAGTTAGGACCATGACCCAACTCTTTTATTTATTTAAAGGGGTGGGGGTGGACTTGAAAGTCGCTTACAAAATTGATGGGCTTTACTTCGTAAACGGGAAGGAAAATTAATCATTCATATTGTTAAAGAAACAGCCTTCCTTCCAAAAGGCCCTGCTGAGACAATACTTGGGAATTACAGCCCTGTTCAAAACAGTTGAGACATGATCTACTCAGCCCTTATCACAGCTCAGCGAAGGAGGTAGGTTCTATTACCCCATTTTACTGAAGATGAAACAGCCACTGAGGTTAATTGCCTGGCCTAAAGTCTCAGAGTCCTTTTCAGAGCAGGAATTAGATCTCAGACTCTGCTAGCTCCTAGTCCCATGCTTGAATCACTAGAACCCCACTCTCATATTCACTGCCCTTTCTTTAGATGTCAAATGTCTTTTAAATACAGGAGATACGCAGTATTAGTGTGTTTGGCTAGTTCTTAGCTAGTGTGTATTCATCAAAGTTTAACCGGTGAGCATCTTGCATTTCTCTTTCAAAGAAGGAGGCCTGCACTTACTTGAAAGGATGGAGACTAGACCCTTTTTGCCTCAGTTTGCCCTTGTGTTTGGAATGGTAACTGGAAAAAAAAAAAAATACATTCACAATCAAGAACACCAAAAGACAATTGCTTCTGTTTATACCAAATTTGCACACTGCATTCAAATAGAAAATGTCACCTCTTCTGCTGAGTTATTCACTAGCAATGTGTGGTTAATGATCTGCAACCTAGCTGGACTGGAATCTACCCAGCTAAGCATTTTTCTGCATTTTCTGCTGCTTCCACAAAATCATGGGAGGACAGGGACATCTTGTGGTGTGTTGCAACATGCATCTGCAAGTGATTTCAGATATTGCAGTTTCAACATTACCTCTTCTGCGCACATGAAAGCCAAAATTATACATCTGACAGCTAAAACAATTAGATTTCCAGTTTTAGTATTTTCTTCATGTAAATTTTTATGAACTTATTTCGATAATAGGAGAGTTGCCAGATGCCTATAATCTTTCCCCTCCCTTGTAGTTAAAAAAAAAATCAGTATAAATTGACTTGTAGGTGCTTGCTGTATTGTTATGGGCTAGAAGTGCCTGGGAAACAGATAAAAGGTAGTGTTGCAACTAACATTTTGGCTTGTACCAGTGTCTAATTTATTCTGGATATCTATGTACTCACCAGGATTCTGGCAAATGTGTGTTGGGTTATAAACAAGTTAGTCTACTGTTTAGATCTCTTTTTGGAACTCCTGTGTTATAAAAATTAGGGCTATTCAAGTTTTTGCAAGGTAGTCTCTGATTTTTTTTTAATATACAAATTACAAAATTAAACAATTTTTTAAAATGAATAAAAGCTCAGTTAATTATAACACTATTGGCTATTGTCATGCCCTCCATTAGCAGCCTTACAAATCGGAAGCCAATTTAAAAAGTTTTGCAATTTAATCTAAATAGTGTAGCAGTCTGAATTCTGTCAGACTTGTGCAGGTTCTAATAGACTCTTCAACAAACAAATAAAAAGAAAGTAATGCAACTCAAATAAAAGGTTAGAATATACCTGAGTGCCACAGAGAGCTTTAAAAAGGCTAATTATCAACATAAGGTAACTATTACTATCAAATAACTAGTCTGATTCTGCAAGCTTACATCTCACACACTAAGTATGTACCTAATTCATTAATCAATAAATGTTCTTACTGCAGAATTGTAGCTTTACATAAGTGAAACTTGACTCATATTGGTAGTCCCATTAACTTCAGTGGGACCACATATGCACTTGTGTAAATGCTTGCAGAGCAGAGGTGTGTAAACATTCCCCACATAAACAAGTTCATCCTTCAATGTTTTAAGTTATTGTAAATGTTAAAATAAAATCTGTCCTTGACAGTAGTTTTTCAAATGTTACCCTTTGAAAGCAGTGATTTTACAGGGCTATGTAAGCTTTCATGGACTCATACTGCGTTTTGGAAAACATTACATAATCTGGGAGGGAGTGTTTGTACCGTTTAGAATTACACCATTATATATCAGATTACACACACATCTCGTTCTTCATTCAGCATTAAATAGGTTCCCACTTTATGCCACACTTGTACATATTATTTGGCGACCCCAGGGAATATTAAAAAACTGTGCTACATTTGTTGTATAGTTTCAGCTACAGGCCAGTGCACTGCAGAGTCACCGCCTAACACACACTAGGCAGACTGTGCACTTCACAGTTGTTAGTTAGCATGTAATGTGCACCCAGAGAGCTGAAGGGTGGACTCTGAATAGCTCAGCCTGTGGAAGCAACCGAGATAGGGGATGTGTCATACCTGCCCATCTCGTCTCACAGAGGGCAGAGATGCCTGTTCATCAGAATAGCAAGAACTTTTCCCCCCCCGAAGGCCTCTATAGGGCACATCTCTCAGTATTTTTTCTTTTAATAACTGTTGAAAAACCCTTTTTCGAGCTACTTTAATTAATGGAAGGTGGTATTGCTGTCTGGTTTCTCTAACTATACTGGCCTGCTCCATCTGCTCTGTAGAGCACACACAATACCACTGCAGATCTATGGCGGATATTCCCATGGTGACACCTGGCTCATTGGCAGACTCAATAGTAGCCGAATTGTCAGCTGTTCCTGGCACTCTTAAGTTGCTTTGCTGAGCAGCTTGCTTGAAAGCAAATTTTATTCAAGTACTTTAACAACTGATTTTACAAGATTCTCTGCTATGCGCGTTTGCCCGAAGCCCTCAGGAAGCTCTTAAATGCTCTCCCTATGCAATGTGTATGCTGCCTTCCAATCCTTTTGGAAATTCTTGGGCACATTAGAAGATAAGTGTGCAGAGTCCCTGATGCACAATCACTGTTTTGATATTAAACTATTGCACTTAGAATTCAGTTAGTAAGAAAATTTTGGGTGCGTTTAAACCAGTGCTGGCTGTACAGCTACAGGTGCTCCCTACTAGCTGGAAAATGCCTATTTCTTCCAGCCAGCAGTTGCTAGACATTTTACTGCTGGTGTCTGAGGAAATGGATTACGATGCCTATGATTAAACTGAAGGGGGAGCAATTTGCTCTCATCTGACCTTTGTATTACTCCATTTGTGCAGTATACTTATGGAAAGCAGAGAAAGTGACACTGCTCCCCATTGGCAATGCAAGTCTAAAGTCAGAACAATGTGCTTAATGAATCATTTCTGTTCTCATATGACCCCACCACCACCACCACTGCATCTGAGCACAATTATATTTGATCAGCTGGATTTGAACCCATGATTAAGGCTAACATTTAATCATGGGTATTTTTAGTAAAAGTCATGGACAGGTACGGGCAACAAACAAACAAACAAACAAAAAATCACAGGCCTGTGACCTGTCCATGACTTGTACCATAAATACCCCTGATTGAATCGGGGTGTGTGTGTGTGAGGGGCACAGTATGGTGGGGGGAACCACAGCTGTAAGGTGGAGCCCCAGGGGCCTGCTGCTGCTCCCCCCACCGCTGCTCCGACTGCCGTGCAGGGAAGGAAGCCCCGGGAGGCCAGTGGCTGCTCCAGCCGCCATGGGGTGGGGGTGAGAAAGCGGGAGCCCAGGGCCAGGCATTGCTGCAGCCGCCCCGGATTGCTACTGGGAGCTGCTGAGCTGTGGCTGCTCCCGCCACCCGTGGGACGGCTGCTCAGGCGGTCCCTGGAGCCAGCCACATTGGCCGCTGCTCAGGCGGTCCCCGGGGCCAGCTAGAGCAGTGACTGGTGTGGCTGGCCCCAGGGCCATCCAAGTGGCTGGCTGCAGAGCTGCTCTGGCAGCAGCCAGTGTGGCAGTCCCCAGGGCAGCTGCTTGGGCGGCCCTGGGGTCAGCCACACCAGGCACTGCAGAAGTCACGAAATCTGTGACTTCCACGACAAACACAGAGCCTTACTCATGACCTTGGGTCACCAACACTAGACCACAGGGGCAGCTTAAAAGCTAGTTAGAAGCTTGACCTTGTCCATCATTTTAAATGGCATTGATTAGTCCTGAATTAATTAATGAGAAACAGAAATGCCCAAGTTCTGCTACTTCTCTTACAGTGCGGAACTGAGTAATTACAAGCAGGACATTCCCAGTCAAACACTACAACTGTTGGAATAGAGGAACAGGAGGAGGCCAGAGGAAAGACCCATCACTTTGTAAAAAATGTCCCCATCTTTTGCTCTAGTGACCAGCTTTAAAATGCGCTTCTCTCAGTATCACTTTGATTATTTCAGATTCATAATCATTCATGTGTAACAGGAAGGTGGGAGGGAAGCCTCAGCTAAACTGGGCACTGGATTAAGAGCTCCTCTGCTGCAGCCCAGCTCTCTCAGGACACCAGCAGGTGGAACATACTCACGGTACTGCTTTTCTGTTAAAAGGACACAATCTGTTAGCATCATCAGCATTAATTCTGGTAAAACAGGTTCTTATCCTGCCTGCCAAGACTCATATCAGCCACAGTTGCATATTACAACTTGCTACTTTAATGTATGTGTGGAGATACCTTATCTTGTTACAGTCACACTCCTCTGGTCGCTTCTTCTTTAGATGACCTCTGACCTCCCTTAAGTTTTTTATTTTATTTTGCAGTGTTTCAATCTAACAACAAAAATCACAGAATGAATTGGTTGGGTTCCTACCTTCTCCCATCCATTCTATGTTCATTAAATAATTTTCTTTCCCCCACTCTTATCTTGCTCCTACCCCAAGCATACTGCAGTGACTCCTCTGATGCACATGCACATACTTTTCTAGGCTTCTGCCCCAGGATCAAAATTACCAAAACTATTCCCCCCTAAAGCCCAGGAGCAAACCTTCCTCTGGCTGCCTAGGACGGAAACCTGCGCTTGGAGCTATAGGGAAGTCAGTCTTTCTATTCCCAAAATACCAACAATGACCTATTTAGGGCAGGTCTGAACCACCATACTGAGCTCTGGCAGGGGAAAGTTATGACTATGTTCTGATTAGCATACAACTTCCTCCCATCATTCATATTTGCAAAAGGATGGATGTTACCTAGCAAAAGGAATAAGTCAAACTGAAGCCTTTAGGAGAGGTATAGCCCATTGTGAATTTGAAACAGGAACAGATTTCTCTCCTTTTAGGATTGCAAGAGGAAGTGACAGGTCTCCACCATTTTACATGACAATCATTTGAAACCTCTGGCTGCATGGGGCGCAGGGCAGTGGTTAGTTTGATTGCGCTGGTGTATGCATTTGTGGGAAAGGAGCAAAGTGCCAGACCATCATCTGCTCCTTCCCCTGTAATTGACGGCAGTAATGTTGCTAGTGTGTTGGTACTGTTCACTCTGGCTGGCAGTTCGTGCTCAAGAGATGGGTCTAGGGCTCCCGCGTTGGCTCGTTACATGGGGAGACAATGCAAACATATTATCCAGGAGCAAAAGGTTACTACCCCACCACCACTAAATAGCAGTTGCAGCATGACAGGCTGATGTACAGATGGTGGACCCAGAACTCAAGAGGAGTACACAAAGGATCCTGCCCTGTGACCCTATACAAGAAACAGAGGAGACAGGAGAGAGATGAGAGGAGGCAATTTTCTTCCGCATTCCATACTGCACATGCTTGTTAAAAAAACAGAGAGCTGGAACAAGAGGATGATACTGAAGAAGCTTGACTTAAGATTGCCCCTTAGTGTACTACCAAAGCTAATATGGTCTTCAGTATCTCCCATGACCTGTGCAAGCTTTGCAGTGTAAAAGCGTTCCCAGATATGATCTGCTGAGTGGTTACAAGAGCTCTTTCCCCTGTTCTCTGCAATGTTTTTGGTTTCAGCTTTTTCTCCCCAACGTCTCCCTGTGCCCCAATGACTGGCTAAATATTCACTGGCCTGAATGCAGAGGCCCACAGTGAGACCTCATATGACAACTTCTCTTCCAAATCCTCATCTCCACAAACCAAGGAAAAACTAATCCAATTCCCAAATGCAAAAGTTAAAAATAATAAAATAAAGCAGCATATTACATACATACAGCTGTTAAGATCACTAACCTCATGGTCAATATGAAGTTTATGGTCCTTCCAAGCCTGCAGTGACTTGTACAGATCTGTGTCACACTGAACAGTATCGTTCTCCAGGATATAGCATCTGTCCACAGGAGAATAAAAGTTTATTACATTGCACAGAGGAGCCAGCAACAGAAACATCTGCTTTTGATAACTCTGAGGCCAAATCTACACCTACTAGGATCAAGGCTGCTGCAATTGATTCAGCGGGAGTCGATTTAGCGGGTCTAATGAAGACCCGCTAAATCTACCACAGAGCGCTCTCCTGTGGACTCAGGTACTCCATTGGAATGAGAGGAGTAAGGTAAGTCAACGGGCGAGCATCTTCCATTGACACAGCATGGTGTAGACACTGCAGTAAGTCAACCTAAGCTACATCGACTCCAGCTGCATTATTCACGTAGTGGGAGTAGCGTAACTTCGGTTGAATTACTCCGGTAGTTTAGACAAGGCCTGAGTTCCAAAGCTCCAAAAAGCAAATGATACCACTTCAGCTATATAAAATAATGTATTAAGGGGCGGGGGAGAATTTGTTACAAATTTATCACAATAACACACAGCCAATGTGAAAACTAACTGGAGGGTAATAAACAATCACTTTGAATATCTTTGTAAACTATCATATACTGGCTATTTCCTATTGCTGCTCTTAGACTGGGCTACATAGACTTCTAAGTTACTTATCAAGCATATAGCTAACATGTTTAACTAATTCTAAAAGCTCAGAAGCAGTAATCCTTTAACACTTAACTAAGGCCGGGTCTACGGGGGGGGGGAGGGGGAAGAAGAGGAGGAATCGATCTAAGATACACAGCTTCAGCTACGTGAATAACGTAGCTGAAGTTGATGTACTTAGACCTACTCACCGCGGTGTCTTCACCGCAGTGAGTCGACTCCTGCCACTCCCCCGTTGACTCCGCCTGTGCCTCTTGCGTTGGTGGAGTACAGGAGTCAACGGGAGAGCACTCGGGGGTCGATTTATCGTGTATAGGCTAGACATGATAAATCGACCCCTGCTGGATCAATTGCTGCCCACCAATCCGGTGGGTAGTGTAGACATACCCTAAGTGATCTATGAGAGACATACACAAGAGAGGTTCCCCAGAAATATGTTAGGCTTCTAAGGGAAGGAACTTTTACAATGGGGTAAAATTCAAACACACCTAAGTGATTATGAGTCTAAGTCTCATTTTCAGGAGTGATTTGGGCTTCTAAGTCCCACTGACTTTTAATGAGATTTAGAATTTCAAGTCACTGTTAAAAAAATACCTATCTGTGGTATTTGCTAAGCTCCTAGTATAAATTTTTCAAAAATACCTAAGTCCCATTTTTAAGTGTCATTTGACAAAAAGCTCCCTGCCACGGCTTTCACAAGTACATTTGTGGATAAGGAAGCGATGGGACTCCTCAGGCAGGTATGTTTGCAGCAGTGTTTGCACAACCAGCTATTTGTGTGGACTTGGGAGCCACCTAATCAGGTAGCGGGATCAATACCATTTGATTCAGGAGGCCACTCACACAGCACAAACAGCACATTCTGACTCATGACCGCACAGGGAGGGATCCTTAACTCCACTACCTTCAATGGAGCCATGCCGCTTTACACCAGCGGAGGAGCTAGCCCTCAAAGCAGGAACTGAAGCGTGTTTACATGAGCTAATCAGTGAACAATTCAAAATAACGAACATATTGATAAAGGAGGTCTGTCTGCAGATAATTCATAAGACGACAGTGACTAAGCTAATCAAACACAAATTTAGCTGCAAATAACTCTAGAGTTTACACACACAGGAGTAGAATTTTTGCTTCCCTGCAGTGTTATGGGGTCTTCACATCCTGGAGAATTCCCTCTCCTCACCCTCCAAGGCTCCACCTCACAATGCTTCTCTCCCCTCAGTCCGGCAGAATTGGCAAGAGGGAGGTGTGAGAGGCAGCTGCTTCCCCTAGAACTCCAAGTGCGTTCTTGGAATAAGCAGTTACACTGAACTATGGCCTTGCCCCAGTTACAGCCAACCCCTTGCACAGACCAGGTGAATCACTACGAGTTCTACTGGACATGTGAAAAATCAGCACTGCCCTTCCCCTGCCCTTCTGCCCTAGTCCTGAGCCTCTCCAATGCCCTGAGCCACTCCAATGCTCCAAACCCCTCATCCCCAGCCCCATAGCCCTCACCCCTGCACCCCCTCCTATCCCCAAACTCCATCCCAGAGCCTGCACCCCAGGCCCCCTCCCCCCATCCAAACTCGCTCCCAGAGCCTTAAGCAGGTGGGGGTGGAGTTTGGGGGGGCAGGTTCTGGGCACTACCAAAATTTCTACAAACTTGCCACCCCTGGAAGAGGCAGAGCAGAGGTGGAGTGGTGGTGCAGCCCAGTGCAGTGTGGGGGCTTTACTGAGTGTATATATTTTCTTAAAACCGCTTGGAGTAGGAGATGGAGAAGGGGCGGGGCCTCAAGGAAGGGGTGGAGTGGGGGTGGGGTCAGGGGCAGCGGGGGGGGGGTGTCAGTGATGCGGCCTTCGGGCCAATGCACTAGTCCTCATGTGGCCCTCGTGGTCATTTGAGTTTGAGACCCCTGGCTTAGAGCATGGGGCAGCCCTTTGCAGCCACATGCCATGCCCTGTGTGATGGCAAATCATCCATTGCGAAAAGCTAATGCTACTGAGGGTGAGGATGGGGACTTCAGAGAAGGGAGAAAGAGGGACTTAAATGTACAGTCAGGATGGGATTTTCAAAAGGTCTAACTCAGCGCCCATTGAAATCAATGTGAGTTATATCACTGACTTTAATGGGAACAGAGCTAGGCTGAGAGTTTTGGAAAATTCCCACCTCCGAGCCCGAACTCTGCAGCGATCCTGGCTGAACCCAGGCAGATTCCCCCCCACCCCCTCCAAATAAACGGTTTCTGGAGCAGTTGCACTCTGCCAAGCTGGAAAGTCAGAGGTGAGGAATCAGCATCCAAATTACTAGCTCGCCAAAAGAAATGCACCTATTCTTTCTCAACCTGCCCCATGGGTGACGAGGGCAAATGTCACACACTGTATGCACTCACCTGTGAGTCACTTTGATTAAATTAGAGGCCGTATACTCTGCAATGCCACCCGTGCCACTGTATTCTCCGATGTCCTTATCCTCCTCTCCTCCTGCAGCCTCCCCCTCTGCCTTGTGTCTTTTGGTGATATTCCTTGGTAAGACAGGTTGATAGCCATCCTCTAAGCCCAAATTATAAACCTCTCCATCCAGCTCAATGGACACAGAGCGAATAGAGCGATTCCGGACATAGCTTGGCTTGTACTCTGGAAGACAGGGAGAGAGAATGTGTGCTATAATTTGGTCTTGCTTGAGCCAGGGTCCTTCCTCAGACACCAGCCAGACAGACATTTGGAATTAACTGGCCCATCTTCCAGGTTTGGTGTTTGCTGCAGCTGTCCTCAGAGCTGTTATCTCACTAGCACTTTCATGGGCAGATGGGTAACTGGGAGCATGAGAGAGTGAGGGCAGATACAGTGCAGATGGGCACAGAGAAGGCAGGGGGAGGAAGATATGCGATATTGTTTAGAGAGAACATAGTTCATTTTTAAAAATTGTTTTTACTAGGAGAGTCACCAGGTGGCAGCAAAAGCTCAAAAAATAACCCTGATCAGTCGAAATGGAAGAGCTGCACTGTACTAGGTCATTCCTGTGCAGGCCACTACAGCGTTTTCCCTTCAGCATGTGTTCCTGGGCTTTGTCCAGTCTACGTTAAAGGTCCCAGGCAACTGAACTCCCATTACATCCCACAGAGACTGTTTTGACAGAACTCAAAGTTTTCCCAGCATTCAGACTGACCTTTTTTCTCAACTTCACCTTTTCCTCCCAGACAAGCTATTTTAGTTTTTAACCTCTCCCCTCAAATCAATCCCACCTGGCCCTTCTTCATTTCCATTTCTTGTCCCTAAATTCCCTTGTTTGTCAATATCTTTCTGATGCTGAGGTGCCCAGAGCTGACTGCCTCTTCTACAGTCTCCCCAGTGCCACGAAGTCCCATACAACACACTGCCTTTCCGTACGCAGCCCAAACTCACAGTGTTACCATTCCGCACCATGAGCTGTTCGCAATCCCATCAATCTGTTTGATACTGCTGCTTTCCAAGATTCTTCTTCCCTGCTCAAAACCCAAGAGATTCTAGAGATGGTTCCAAGTTTACATCCAGATCCTGCCCTCGCAGAAAAAGGGATGACAGCAGCACAACCTGACTGTAAGCCACCACAGAAAGGCCCCTCTGCTTGTTGGTGCCCAATCCTTTCCTTAGCATCAAAGGACTCAGGGTTGTCTCAGGCCTTACCGGAATCAAGTCTCTTCCGGATTCCTCCTCTCTGTCCAAAGTGAAGGCTAGCAGAGTGCGCCCCACAAGAATTAAACTTTTGTTTTGCAGTCTGATGAAGAGAGATCTGGTGCTGTTGGCATGAAAAAAAACTAGCCCCACCATGCTCAAAACACACCTTTCAACAGGGGAAACCCCCATAGAGACGAGGATAAAAAAATGGGAATCATTAACTAGTGTGTTGTCTCACCAAAAAGGTGGACCGTTCAAATGAGTTATGTCCTATAATTGACACCGAACTGTTTAGGGGGCCCATCTCTGATTTCCAGGTGAAGTTGGTCAGGAGGCTCAGGACTCATTCATGAATCTTGGTGGGCATGCAACAGCAAGAGAAACATCTCTCTCCTCCCAGCGCTAAGCTTTGGTTCCTGGCACTTAATTCCAGTTGATGTGCTACAGAAAGCAGAATACCAGCTGGATGATCTAGTGCTGCACTTTTTTCCACCCGGGGCTCAAAATATATTGCTGATATTCAGCCAGGTGAATCATAGCAGAAGAAAAAAACATTTTAGGCTCCAATTCAGGAAATATTTGAATAAGAGGAGGAAACTCCCATCTTTTCAATACCAGAAGGATGTTCCAAAAAGCTACACCCTGACAATTAGGCTCAAAATGCAAACTCTTCTTTCTTTAGTTGCTCTCTTATTTCATCTTGTTATTCTCTGCCAGTCAAGAGTTTCTCTTCCCTGTGAGCTTCGTGTACCCAACCTGGTGCACTGGCCTTTAGCATTCAGCTGCCAGGAACCACAGCCTACACATGTCCCTGAAGAATCCTCTTACACTCAGTATGCAGGAGAGAACTTCTCCACTGCAGCCATTCCCAGTCTCACCTGATGAAGAACGATTCAATCTGGTATGAGAGAGCTCACAAATCAAGTCATGTTTTTGTCACTGCTAGCATGATTCACTAACCCACAGTGCTGGACCAGAGCATTTAATACTGTGATTTGTCCCAAATGCCATCTATTCCAAGAGGAATGGTTAAAATATTTTAAGTGATGAATTTTCAGCTGGGCCTCCCTGTTTGCAAAGTGAATTCTGGGCACAAATTCTAATAGTTATATGTCTAGCCACTTGATTTGCTCCCCAAACTACCAAGTTTTGCTCTCCAATTCATTTGCCTGTATACATACATACATACACACACACACACACACACACACTGCATGCAGGGCCTCTGAATATTAGTCCTTATGTGCAATTCCTTGTCATCATAATTTTCTTACCAGGTTTCACAGCTTCTGCTCCAGGAAGGCCCAGGAATCTCACACCTCTTTCTCCATCTCTGTTCCTCAGAAGCTGGCTGATATCTTGCCTGTATTACTATATGGTTACATCCTCAAAGCTGAATCTAGAAACTGAGTTTGGAGAAATCGATCTATGCTAAAGGAAGCTAATCACTCATCATTGCACCCTCTCTCCACACTGCTATCCTTCTCCTCTTGTGTCCCTCAGCATGGGTCTGTCTCTCTCTCTCGGGGGTGGGGGCAGGTACAAAGCTCCAGCTAGGACTGCCTCAGCCAGACGGAAGACTAAACCAGTCGATTCTTTCATGAGTTATTTTTTGGTAGCAAAAAGTAGCAGCATCTGAGGTTTCAGCAATGGGTGGTGAGCATGCACTGCAGCACCTGGAATAATTGTTCAATTACATAAAGAAACGAAGTAATGCTTTATTATAAAACCATAAACTTCATATCTGGCATAAACATGCACAGCCTTCAGCTTTACATTAACTTCCTTCAAGCCATCATTCAAGCCTTATTACTAGTTTCCACCTGCCAAAGTCATGATTTAGCACTGAGATCACTTAGGATCTCTCAAGGATAACGGAGTACCGCAACTGCTGTATGCGGCAACTTCTCCAAAGCAGAGGCCTAGCTACACAGTAGAGATATTAGCGAAAGGCAGAAAGCACTTGCACTTCCCTGCTGCTACCCATCCTGCATAGGTAGTTTGGATCTGATGTATTTTCCACTTCATAAATGACCATGGAAAAAGTCTTTTAGATTATTACTATGAGCAAATATTCTGCTAATGGATTCTAACCATGGGGAATTTATTTTATTTGAATGGGCCACAAGGAAAAAAAAAAATCTGATGCCAGCCAAATGTTTCCTATATATATATTTTAACAGAGTTTTGGAGAGTGGACTTTTGAAAATTTTACTTAAGTGCCTTAGGTTCCTAGAGCCAGATTTTTAAAACTGGGGATTTTACCACAGCAGTAGGATCTGACCTTCAAGCAAAACAAATCTCATGGAAGTTACAATGAAAATACACTAACATTTTGTATAATGCTCTTTCCTTCCTGTTTAGTAAGTTATAGGCAGAAACGTGGAAATAGACCATGCATATTTGTAATTGCCATTATTTAGGGTTACCATACGTCTGGCTTTTTGGTCCTCAAATCCCCGTCCGGGGGCAATTGCCAAAAAGCCGAACATGTCTGGGAAAATGCTTTGCCAGCATCCCTGTCCCCTGCTTACCTTAGAGTGGCTCCGGCTGCTGCTCCCCCCAGACACCTCAGCTCTGTGCAGCTGAAGAGCCGAGCTACCCGAGCGCTATCGGTTTCACGGTTTGCCGGGCAGCCCCCAGACCTCCAGACCCTGCGCCCCCGGCCGGGCGCTTCCCCTCCCGGGCTCCGGCTGCGCTGGGGAAGTGCCCAGCTGGGGGCGCAGGGTCTGGGGTCTGCCCGGCAAACCATGAAGCCGGTAGCGCTCGGGCAGCTCGGCTCTTCAGCTGCACAGAGCGGAGGCGTCTGGGGGAAGCTGCAGCCACCGCCGCCGCGGGGGAATCCTTCCAGATTTGAACACCTCAAAATTCAGGAGTGCTCAAGCTCAATTTGGGCAGCTGTTACTTCATTTCTCCCAAATCAAATATACTCATCCACTGTAACTTCTGTAGAAAAAGTAGGATAAAATTGAGCAAGTGGTTCTTAGGACTGGAATTGCTATTTTCAACAGCCATTGCCATTTTTTTTTTTTTTTTTAGTTTTATTTGTTTAGTTTCCTTGTTTAAAAGGAAGACAGTGATATTGCATTGGCAAATTCCCCATAGAAAGAAAGAGTGGAACAAAAGAATAATAAAGGCACCTCAACTTTTCCTCATTTATGGAGGACAGTCTTATACAGGGCCAGCTCTGGCTTTTTTGCCGCCCTAGGCAAAAAAGCCACCCCTCCCCCCCCAGCGCGGCAGGGGAGGGTGCCGAGCCTGGCCACGGGTCTGCAATCCCCGACTGGCCAGAGCGCCGGGGGGAGAGCGGCGAGTCTGGCCGGGGCTCTCCGCTCTCCCCGGTGGCCAGAGCACCGGGGGGAGGGTGGACAGCCCCCAGCGGCCAAAGCACCAGGAGCAAGGCGGAGAGCTCTCCGCTCTCCCCGACCAGCCGGAGCGCCGGGAGGAGGGCAGCGAGCCCAGCCGGGGCCCCGCCGTGCCGCCCCCCTCCAGGCACCGCCCCAAGCACATGCTTGGTGGGCTGGTGCCTGGAGCCAGCCCTGGTCTTATAATATGCATCCAGATATCTTCCAATCACACAAGCTGAAAATTGTTCCACTTTACTAGAGTTCTGTAACCATATAGGAACTAATCCTGTCTGTGTTCTGTGCACATCTAAAATTCCTGCTGAATGACCCACCCTGGGAGCGAGTTACCAGTGACCCAGGGCTGGGGCGGAAGGAGGGTGCAGCTGGCGGGGGAGAGCCCAGGGCTGGGGCGGCAGGGTGTGTATGGGTGGGGGAGCACTGGTGGGGGAGAAGGGGGGAGCCCAGAGTTGGGGCAGCAGGGGGGTGCGGGTGCGGGGGAGAGCCCAGGGCTGGGGCGGCAGAGGGCTGTGGGGGTTAGACCAGGGCCGGGGATGGGGGGCAGCCAAACATTTTTTTGCTTGGGGCAGCAAAACCTAGAGCCGGCCCTGCTCACTATTGTTTAAATTTTCTTACTTCCAGAAAGCTTTGTTTCATATTTCTTAATACAAAATCACAAGCCATCTAGAACTCAAAGGAAATTAAGAGGACAGAGAAATACAAAATGTTCAAAGAACACCCTTGACTCACACTAAAAAGCAGGTACACTCAGAGAACACACTGCTGAAAGTCCTTTTTCCTTGCTCCCAATATATGAAGGAATTTCAGGTTAGCTATAAATGTATAGGTGCCCCAGATTGAGTTTAGGCCTAGCAGCTGAGTATCTCTAACCCAGAATTTACTCGCTCTTGCTGACAGGGGTAGGTCAGGTGTCTAAATCAGTTTGGAATTGTTTTAATTTTTAACTTGTGTTCTCTGTTTTAGTGAGCAGCATTTGCTAGGCCCTGGAATGGGCTTGGAGCCTGATCTTGCATGCCCTGGGCACCCAACAGTTCTGTACATGTTCTCAGTCAGATGAAAATGTTCCTCATGATTTAACGTTCTACCCAGTCCAGCACAGTCTGTAAAAGAGTACATATTTTTCCAGTTCCCATCCTAAGAAATATGAAATATGTCATAAAAATCCAAGTACCCAACACTAGCATCTGGATCACCCTTTTTGCAGCATTTTACCAATCTGGAGGAGAGAAAGGCTCCATTTTTGGTTATATAATTTTCTCCTCCCCTAACAATTTTCAATCCAATGAGCCAGCTTTCCACTTAGGCTGTTTAAAATAACAAACCGGAAAGTTACATTGACCTGTGTCACTTTGTGCCCACTCGCTTTCACGGTGTGATTTATTAGGTAATTAATGTGCATGTGCAAGAATTCCTGATGGCATTCCACACAGTCCATGTCAGCTGACCCTAGCTCACCCATTCCATTGAACTCCATGCCCTGCTACGACCGGCTGTGGGAAACATAAAGCATCGGGAGCCCGTTTGTTTTACTCAAGAAACAAGAAGTGGTAACTTGATCATTAGACTCCTATCTTAGTCTCCCTAGGCTGATTGTTTTGAAAACATAGTCACTGTGTTTCCTTACTGAGGCCTACAGCAGAGTAAATGGCCTTACATTTGCTAATAATCCCATTTATTTGAGAAGTCATTAGGGTCTCTGTTCCCACAATCCCACTCCACTTTAAAAAACAAAATCCTTTGTATTAACAATTCATTTTCAAACAATGACTATACCTGAGTATGACTATACCTGAACTTAAAATCGTGTTGTTGTTGTTTTTTTTTTTAATAAATAGAAGGTTCAGGGAGGAAAAAAATCACCGATTATGACCCTAATTCAACAAAATATCTAAGCAGATACTAAGTGCTTTGCTGACTTTGGGCCTATGTTCCTAAACTTGGATTCTATATCCTATGCCTGGACACACTGGGCTAACAAAGAAGTTCAGTATGTCTTCTTGACTCAGAGGTGATCTAATTAGCTTCAATTTGTCAATCTTATTTGCCCTAGGGAGATTGTACTCTACTCCTTCTATTCATTTACCCCATCTCATTCTGAACACCTCCTAGGAACTACACACTTACCTACACAGGCCTAGAAAATGTGTTTGTTAGCAAGCTGAAATTTCTCCTTTTTTAACTTTAACTCCATGTCTTATCACGCAACATGTAGTAAAACCTCTCCCGCTTCTGAGCATATCATTGGGAACCAGAACTTCAGTATTCTAATCCCAGAGCTAACACCAACTTCCCTTGTACCCTAACCTCACTTAATTTGTTTGCCTCTGTCTTTCTCATAGGTAAAACAGATATAATTACACACTTAACCACCATATAGGGATGTTGTGAAGATTAGTTAATGTCTATGAAGCACTGTGCAGATGTACTTAATAGTATTATGTTGTCCCCACTTAAATATAATTGTTTTGTTTTCCATATTAAGAGCCTTCAACCTGTCCCTGTAACAGAACTCTTTCTTTTCTGTGCCTTTAAAAAGTTAATTGAGCTGCAACTTCTAGTATTATTTAAAGATTATCTGCTGTGCCACATATTTAAACAGCAAGTGTAGCTGTGTAATTTCATCCTGGAACCAATAATTTTATTCACCTAAAAATCAGCTTAGTAGTTACTAACCATCTTGCAAGCCAAATATAATGGGAGAAAATCAATTTAAACTCTGTTTGAAGCTTGTGCCGGGTCATTATAGAGAAAGACTAATCTGCTAAATAATTAAGGCACTGCATTTGTGGAGTGAGACAAAAGCAACATTACAGACGAATAATAATTCTGAGCTGCCATTTCCCTCTTTAATCTATAATTAGACTATGTACTTCAAATATAGATATTAGTCTAACTCAGGTGGAAAAGCACCTGATCTGTGCCGAAGAAACTAGAAATGGAGTCACCCTCTTTGAATTCAATCTTTGGTTAAGAGTCAACCTTGGTACCGTTGGTTGAGCCTGAGGAAAATACATGAGAAGTAAGCAGCTTCTGGAACAAAGAGGGTACGCACCCTTATTAAAAATAAATTACTGCAGTAACTATTGTAACCTAGAACCATTTGTACCACTGTTGTAGAATACTGTGGTATTTAGTGGCCACTTTAAGCATTTGTAAACTATTGGTTTAGTATGTAACACGCCCCCCCACACACTTTAGTGGCTGGTCCACAGAAGAGGATAAAAGCCTACTACTGCAAACAGAGTTACTCCTTTATTTCAAATGGTAAAGGCCCAGGCTTTTAATGCTGAAGGTTCCAGATTCATTTTCTGTTGGTAACCCATGGCAGAGGTAGAAGAGAGTGGGGGTCATTATCCATACTTTTTCTCTGAAAAAGTTTATGTAGTAAAGAAAACATATGATATAGCATCATGGATGCCATTTGAAAATGTATAGGCCCTGACGGCACAGCTGCTTTGATGTTCAATGGATTAGCTGAATTTTTTGTTGTGTTTTTTTTTTTCTATTTTTTAAACTACTTTACTTTTCAAAAAAATGATAAAAATCAACGAACTGGTTGCAGTGCAAATCTCCACTGGGACACATGTCTTCATCACTAAAAGCACAAACAATTAGAACTAATTAGCAGTGCCTGCAGAGAGATCAAGAGGGGACAGGACCTGGAGGTGCTCTCTTCAGAGTAGGGTCAGGAGGCCTGACTGCAGGAAAGCACAAAGCAGTTCTCCCTGCTGGTCCTCAGGCACATGAGTGTCGAGTGCCTTTCTTGGCTGGTGCATAAATAAAGAATTTTATTCCCCAGAGCTGTGAGGACAGGCCTTCACTAGTATTACAATTCTTTTTTTAAAATGGATTAAAAACTGATTTTTTCCCCTCAGCACCAGCTCAGGCATCCAAAGGAGACACAATGGTTGGTGTATTACTGACAGTCATTCTGAAGGTACGCCTACATTGCCAAGAACCACCCACGGCTCTAAGTCTCAGAGCTTAGGTCAACTGACTCAGGCTCCCGTGGCTTGTACTATGAGGCTAAAAACAGCAGTGTAGATATTCCAGCTCGGGCCAAAGCCTGGGCTCTGAGACCCACCCTCCTTGCCAGGTTTCATAGCCCTGGCTCCAACCTGAGCAGGAACATCTACACTGCTATTTTTAGTTCCATAGTACATGCCCTGTGAGCAGCTGACCCAGGCTCTGAGACTTGCTGCTGCAGGTTTTTTTGGAAGTGTAAATGTACCTTGAGTGGCTAGAGGCAATGGGCCTGAATCATCACGGACTTACAGCTGGTATAGGCTTTGCACCTGAGCAAATAGGTACAAACCCTGCCGAATCCAAACGACTGTGCTTTACACTCCATTTGTATGGGTGTAAGTGAGTAAACAAGGTGAAGACAGTGGGGAATCAGACCCATTAGGCTTGTCTCATGCCACAATATGCATCCAAGGAGCTGATAGCCATAATCACATCCCTAAGAGAAGCTTCTGGATGTACATGAAATACATACTCCACCCTGACAGGATGATCAAACAAATTCACAGTCACTAAATGCTGAGGGGCAATTCCTGGTCCCACTCAAGACACCGTTTTGTCCTGCTTTGGATGGCAAAGCATCAAAGCATTCTACTCCCAAAGAATCCTTGTGTTCCACAGATTGAAGACATTTTCAAAATTGGGTGTCTAAAGTTAAACACCTAAATCTGTATTTGTACACCTGAACCAGTGGCCTGATTTTCAGTGACAGCTGCAGGCACTCAGCACCTCTGAAAATCAGATCACTTATTCGGGTGCCTACATACGGATCCAGGTACTCTAACATCAGGCACTCAAACCTGAGAATGTTGCTCTGAGCGAAGAGCAAGCCTTTTTTCTATGATACAGAGGCAGAAAAGGCAGCGCGGTCGCTTACGTTTCTTGGAGAAGAGTTTCGGTCTCTGTCCAATAGGGCTCAGCTTGTATTCGTTTTCCTCACAGTTGCAGTCTTCGCTTTTCCTGCTGTAATACTTGGGCATGAGATTGGAGACCCCTTTGCTGCTGCTCACGGCTGCCAGGTGAGCCATCCCTTTGCACTTGTGCAGCTTGAGCTTCCCACTGGCATCTTCTATACACTGCCATTTCTGCAAGTTACATTTGGTTGTTAGAACACTGCCACCATGCCACAGACAGGATACAAAGAGACAGACAGAGCTAGTCATTAGCAAAAACTATCTTTCAATACTGTGCCCATCACTGCCGTCACCGAGGGTTTTACCAGAAGTATAAAGCTCCATATAAGTGGGTCTGCAAAAGGTTGGGTCAGTAGCAACGTCTGAACAAATGCGAATGCACAACATGTCTGCAACACAGGTATACCAGACTCACCAAATGCTAAAAACAGCCCAGGATAAATGGCCACTTCATTAAATTATCTACACTCAAAATACTCGGGTTGTTGCAACCTTCCCATTTTCAACCCATATATTCTTTATTCTGTTTTTGCATTTGATTTTGCTTGTAGGTAAACTTTTTGGGTGAGTAGAATGAAGGGAGTTGCCATATTTTCTATGCACTTTATTTAGCTTGAGGACAGTTGGCTTATTACCATAATGTAACAAAACAATCAAAGTTATAAATCAAAGATTTAGAAGGCTTTTAACTGGCCAGTTGCCTTCCATATGATTGTCCTTTATACCTGGAATGCACAGTCTATCAGGTCTGGCAGAGGGACTCCCTAATTTCTAGCCTGCTGCCTGTTTCCTTGTGGACTTTAAACAAAACAACCCACATCAGGGAGACCAGTCCCAGAAAAGAGAGAACGAATCTTGCGACCATGGCAATGGAAGAGTGAAGTTTAGCCCCAACTTTAAAAGGCTGGCAAGTTATTTCCTTTAATGCTTTCCCTCCCTACCAATCACAGCATTCTCCAGCCTGACAGAATACTACTTCATCAGTCCAGGGGGCAACCTTATGTGTATTCATAGCCCCACTCCACACAATACAAGGAGAGAAGTAACTTCTTTGAGACCTCCGCCTCTCCCTTCCCACAGTCTATGCACCTGTGGGTATGTCCACACTGCAAAGAAAAACTTGAGGCACCATATCTCAGAGCCTAGGCCAATTGACTTGGGCTCGCAGGGCTAAAAATATCAGTGTAGATGTTCCCGCTTGGGCTACAGCCTGGACTCCAAGATCTATGGAGATATCCCATCTCCTAGAACTGGAAGGGACCTTGAAATATCATCGAGTCCAGCCCCCTGCCTTCACTAGCAGGACCAAGTACTGATTTTTGCCCCAGATCCCCAAGTGGCCCCCTCAAGGATTGAACTCACAACCCTGGGTTTAGCAGGCCAATGCTCAAACCACTGAGCTATCCCTCCCCCCCAAGCAGGAACATTTACACTGGTATTTTTAGTTCCGCAGCCCAAGCCCCCTGAGTCCACGTCAACTGAGATAGGGCACCGAGGGTTTTTCTTTGCAGTGTAGGCACACCCTGACCAAGTGTGTATCTCAGTAGCTTTTTAAGGAATACTTCTCTCAGACCTCTGGCACTGGGGGAAGATCAGGAAAACGTGTTCAACTGCACCTTTCAGGCTTGATCTACCTCCCACTGAAGTCAATGGAGCTGGGCTGGACAACCATAAAGTGAAAGCCATAATTTCCACCCAAGACGGATACAATCTCATGCCATCCAATCTCTATTTAAGCCCTCGTGCATTTTCAAATTGTAAAAACTAATCTGTAGAGCCTTTTGGTACCACTGAAAAAAATACAACAAACTTGCAATAAAGCGAAAGAAAAGGGCTCATTTTTAAAACATGGAAGTGTGTCTGTTACTGTCCCAAATCTACTTTCACTGGGAAACCCCCGTTCATCTTGTAGTTTGTCTTGAGAAAAATTCCACTTTTTCCTCTATTACAGCCTCTCTAGATCTGAGCCTCCAGGCCTCACTGGAACTTCGGGACATTTCCAAAAGGAAACAACAACAACAAAAAACAAAAAACAACCCGCACACCAGCAGCAACTCTCAAGTGAAAGAATATTCTACAACCAGCTTGCCGCTCTATGAGGAAGAATAATTCAGTTCTCACAGAGAGATGCTTCTGGGGCTTGGGAACAAAGCTTTCATTTTCCTTTGAAATGTATGCCACTATTTGCACAACAGTGAAGCAGAAAACAGCAACCCAGTGCTTGTATTGCAGAGGCGGCTTAGAGATCTTGCACAGTCCTGGCCAACCAGGGCTTGTTTCTCCACATTCAACGTGTGCTTTCATTTTTTTAAAAAGTTCAAGAGTTTGTTGCATGCCTGCTGACTGGGAGCTAGGGACTCCTGAGTTGTAATTATGGCCTGGACACAGACATCTTTTGTGGATTTGGGCAAGTTGTGTGTGTCCTAGGCCCCAATCTTACTCAGATTTACACACCTGCTTAGCATTAAGCACATGCAGAATCCCATGGGACTCCTCAGATTTGTAAAGTTAAACATTTGCAGGGTTGGGTCCTTAGTTTCCTCCTCTGTAAAAGTGGGATAAATTTACCTCCCAGGGTGTGTGAGGAAAAAAGCTCTGAAGATTAAATTACCAGGTAAGTATTTTTAAAATTACTTAACGTGATAAAATATAACTACCTGAGTTTAAATTAAGAAATCAGTTTGCTAAATACCAGCTCTTACATTGAAGAAAGCTATACTTTTGAATCCTTTTGATTCATCTGAACCTTGTTTTGGAAAATATACAGACCAGCTACATTTCCTGCTTAGTAAAACTCCGCTATAGAAAAATGATGCATCAGTAAAGAGAACCTTTTCCACAGACTCAGCAATGAGGAAGTTAACATTCCAAGATGGTAACTGCTGTATACAAGTGCCCCAGTGTGTGCCCCAATACAATTTATTCTCTTCTTCCTTCATCTCTCATCAAGAAAGCAAGAAAAGCCCAACTTTCTCCTTCCATGTGAACTGGGAGAATTACTTTAACTTATGGTAACTAACATCTTAAAAATCTTAGTGAAAATAGGGCAGTTTGTAGTTTTAATAAAAATTAGCAGGTCATTGTGAACAGTCTATCCCAACCTGCTGTGTGGGAGTCTAGGGTTTACAATGACCCAATAAGTGTTAAAACTGCAAACTGATCTGTCTTCATTAGGATTTTACTTACTACGAGTTAGTTGACCTGAGGTCAGTGAGGATGCACTCCCACAGAACACACATTCAAATAAGAGTCTTTTGCAGTGTGGCCTGAAAGCCATCATGGTAACAACTCTTCATACTTCTCATTTCATATTGCTCGAGTAGAGGAATTCCTATTGTCCACATTGGGACACTTTGGGCAATAGTGCCAGTTAACCAGCTATGTCGGTACCCACTGCCACCTATTTAGCTAGGCATACTCTAGTGCTCCCACTCCAGCCCCCCCCCCCATGTACTAATCACAATCTTCATGATTTGGAGAAGCCAAGCCCACAGTTGAATGGGCAATTTCAGTGTTATGGAAAAGTGATTCTAGAATATCACTCCACAAAGGCCCAAAGTATCTCCTACATGTAGAAATAGTTGGGCACTAAAACACAAATCTAGCAGCAGATGTATAAGGAACAGATACTTTTCTTTTACGCATGCAGAGTCCATGTCTTGGACTTCTTCAGTGAAGCTACCCACTTTTAACATGCACGTAACTGCCTAGTGGCAGATGCATGCTGTATTTTGTATTCATATCAAGAAGTCTTAATTTCCATCCCATTCCCTACCACCACCAAGTAGTTTTGCATTATTGTGCTTCAGAGCTTTCCTGACACTAGAGCAATTACGGATGTTAATTCAAAGTCATTACTTGGGGCTCCAATCAGAAATAAATAGCTATGACCTTCCTTCCAGTAGGTTTTTTCATGCAGTTCACTTATTTCCTCAGTGCATCTCTCTTTCAATTGACAAATGTTTTTATTTTGGAAAAAGGGGCTGATAATTCAATCCTTATCAGGTGAGACTGTCCCTGAAGCCCATGGATTTCAGGACTAAGCCTCAAGTCAGCATTGTGTGTCTCAGGGGTTTCTTCTTTTGCTGAAAGAAGGGATGACATCCCAGCAGGCAGCAAAGTGAAAGGCGCAACTCCAGCTCTGATCAGTTAGATAGCCACAGCCTTCCTCCCTGGTGGGTTGGACGAATCAGGATGATATGGCAAAATCCTCTGGCTAGGCAGGTATGAGTCACCCAGTCCACCCTCCTCGGCAGGACTGATTTAATGATTCCGAAATCATGCACAACCCATGCATCTCTAGTTTTCACTTGAATGTCTTCTGCGTAAGTAATTTGACAGCCTCTACTGGCAGGTTGTTCTATTGCCCAAGTGCTACCAAGTTTCCCCTAATACCTAACATGAATTTTCCCTGCTCTCTCTCATATCCGATACCTCTTATTCTGTCCTTGCTGATTGAAAATAATTGGTCTGTCTTGTGTACAACATCTATTTAGATACCTGTAGACAGTTATCTCTTCCCTCAGCCATCTTTTCTCCAGACTGAACATGTCCAGTTCCTTAACCTTTCCTCACAGGTCTTGTTTTCCAAACCTTTTATATTTGTTGTTGCTGTTATTGTTGCTCTCCTGTGCACTCCCACCAATTTCTCTATCAGCAAAGGATGAATCGAGTCTCCTTTCCTCCAAATCATCAGTACAGAAATAATACTTCCTGCTCTTCATTCTGTTTGGATTCTATTCTCTTACACTGGTTGATGACTTGTGAAACTCCTGACCAGTAGACTCTGAGCTCAAATTCAGCTTCGTCAAGCACTGCATATAAATCGAAGCTTAAAATTACAAGATGAATGAAGGGAAACTTACAGACAGGAAGATGAAATGTAGGAGGCTTCTTAGCGTCACAATGAAATAGCCTTTAGCTACAGTCAACTACATCAACACATGACCATGAATGAAAATTTAACTCAGTGTCTGAATTTAAAATTTGAGTTCTATAATTAAGACTACTAGTATTTGTATTATGGTAATGTCAAGAAGCCCCAACTGCAACTGGCTCCCATTGACCTAGGTGCTGGACAAACACAATGAAGGAAAACCCCTAAGCCAAACACCTTACAATCTAAATAGACAAGACAAAGGGTGGGAGAGGAAACAGGCAGAGAGGTGAGGTGGCATGCCTCAGGTCACATAGCAGGCCAGTGATGGAGCTGAGGTTAGAACCCTCATTGTCTGACTTTCAGTTCAGCTTGCTGTCCATTGCACCACACTGCTATTTGTGTCAGGATATTTGAAGAGTTGGGTTTTGTTGTTGTTGAATTATATTGACTTTGGCCAGTAACTTGCTCCTGTTATCTCTACTGAAAGGGATTCAAAAACACATCCCATAATTAACAGGGGTACAAATGTTATCTAGGATCTATGAAGCAGTTAAGGTCAACAATAAAACCCTATACAATAATATAATGATTATCAGCAGAGGATATATCATTATGGGCTATTTCTGGCTAAACAGAAAAGATTCATAGACTAAGGTCAGAAGGGACCATCATGATCATCTAGTCCAGGGGTAGGCAATCTATGGCACATGTGCCAAAGGAGGCATGCAAGCTGATTTTCAGTGGCACTCTCACTGCCCGGGTCCTGGCCACCAGTTCAGGGGGCTCTGCATTTTAATTCAATTTTAACTGAAACTTCTTAAACATTCTAAAAACCTTATTTACTTTACATACAACAATAGTTTAGTTATATATTATAGACTTATAGAAAGAAACCTAAAAATGTTAAAATGTATTACTGGCAAGCGAAACCTTAAATTAGAATGAATAAATGAAGACTCAGCACCACTTCTGAAAGGTTGCCGACCCCTGATCTCGTCTGACCTCCTGCACATTGCAGGCCATAGAACCTCACCCACCCACTTCTGTAATAGACCCCTAACCTCCGGCTGAGTTACTGAAGTCCTAAAATCATGGTTTAAAGACTTGAAGTTACAGAGAATTTACCATTTACACTAGTTTAAGCCTGCAAGTGACCTGTGCCCCATCCTGCAGAGGAAGGCGATAAACCTCCAGGGTCTCTGCCAATCTGACCCAGGGGATAATTCCTCCCAACCCCACTGCCTTACTGATCATATGCTGCAATAAGAAATACAGTAACTCCTCACTTAACGTTGTAGTTATGGCCCTGAAAAATGCAACTGTACGCAAGACGATGTTAAGTGAATCCAATTTCCCCATACGAATTAATGTAAATAGGCGGGGTTAGGTTCCAGGGAATTTTTTTCATCAGACAAAAGACATTGTAAACATATAAGGTATAAGTTTTAAACAATTTTAAACAAACAGTTTAATATTGTACACAGCAATGAATGATTGTGAAGCTTGGTTGAGGTGGTGGAGTCAGAGGGTGGGATATTTCCCAGGGAATGCCTTGATGCTAAATGATGAACTAACACTTGGCTGAGCCCTCAAGGGTTAATACGCTGTTGTTAATGTAGCCACTCACACTACAAGGCAGCATGGACTGAGGCAGGAGGGAGAAAACACAATAGATGCAGGGCAGTTGGTGCAAACACTTCCCTGCAAAAACTGAACATGATGATGAGCCCACGCTATCCAGCTGGAGTGCACCACTCCCTCCTCCTGACAGCCCATGCACGGCTGCACAGGTGTTGACTTTCCATAGTGCTGGGGGGTGCGTGCATGAGTGAGAGAGAGAGATGTGCATTGCCACTTTAAGTATGCTGACCCACACTTCAAGTGCATTGCCCTTTTAAGCAGATCAGCCAGTTCAGACAGGAAGCAACAGCTTCCAGCAAGCTCCCTCCATTCTGTCCCAGAGCCCTGTCCCCCTGCTCCGCTTTGTGGAGAGGGCGTATGGAGCAGGGGGACATCCTGATATCAACACCCCTCTCCCCAGGCAAGCAGGAAGCTCCCGGGAGCAGCTCCAAGGCAGAGGGCAGGTCAGGAGCAGCACGGCAGTGCGGGGAGGGCCCCCTGAACTGCTACTGGGCAGCTGCTGAGCCACATACCTTACAGGGAATTTAGGGGAGCTGATGGGGGGGCTGCTGACCCCCCCGGTTCTAATCCCCACAAGGAGGGGCTGCTCTTCCAGAGAATCCTGCAAACAGTGGACAAAGCAGGCAGCTGCCAAACAACGTTGTAAGGGAGCATTGCACAACTTTAAACGAGCTTGTTCCCTAATAGATCAGCAACGTAACAACGAAACAATGTTAACCAGGGCAACGTTAAGTGAGGCGTTACTGTAGATAGATAATGCCTGAAAACAACATTTAGGAAATCTCTGATTTTAAAGGGACTGGAAGCAATCAACAATGCCTCATTATTTTTAATGTGTGAACAAGTTATTTCTTGTTTTAATCACATATTAAAGGGACAAATCCTATGAGGCACTGAGCACCCATAACTTACAATGGATCTCAGAAACTCTTCAGAGGAGATTACTGTATTGCTAAAATGCTCTCGATTCTGGCTGGCTTGATAGCTCACTTAGTTGCATATACAGATGCTAGATTCCTGAGTAACTTCCAGGATTCAGCTCTGCTAGCCAGAACAGAGCCAGAGCATCACAAAGGCAGACAGATCGATGCCTTACTGTGTATTCTTTCCAGTTATTGAAGGAGAATGCTGTGCACTGTGGTCCAGTTCCCAAGTCCAGGCAAGATGTGCCCTTCCCAGGCTGCAGGACCCAGGGGACAGAGGGAAAAGGGAGGTCTAAACCACTATTCTATTTCCCTAATCCTGGGGCCAGTCAGGGGCCAGTTCAGCCTCCAACAATTACACTGACAGGAATAAAACCCTAGGGAGTGCTCTGCCAGCCACGGATCATCTTACTACAGCATGTCCTGGTCACAACCGCTCCTGTCTCTGGCTTGCCATGGACCGTGTTCTACTCCAAGGGAGTAAGGGGACCCAAGAAGCAAGTGGCATTATGCCACCTGAGTATTTCCTTACAATAGGCAGCGGTTCTCAAACTGTGGGTTGGGACCCCATTCTGGGGCCCAGGGCTGAAGCCCAAACCCCACTGTCCGGGTCAAAGCCCACTGCCTGGGGCTGAAGCCCTTGGGCTCATACTTCAGTCCCCCCTCCTGGGGTTGTGTAGTAATTTTTGTTGTTAGAAGGGGGTGGCGGTGCAATGAAGTTTGAGAACCCCTGCAACAGGGGAATCGAAAGCACCCCCTGCATAGCACAAAACAGCCAGAGGGAGGGCTGAGCAACTAGCCTTCCACATGCAGAACTGTTCTGTGGGAGGGAACTAGAGATGGACTCTAAATTCTCCTGGAGAAAACAGCAGTGCAAAAGGAGGCTTTTTAACCCCACACAAAGACATTTTGAGCCATAACAAGTAGCACAACAAAGAAAGAGCAGGGTATGAAGAAGAAATACTGCAAACTCAGACATCTGTTTTTCTTAGCAAATGGTTAAACACAATGATCTCACATCACATTATTTAAAAAGGAAATGTGCTATTTTTTAAAGGCATGGACTAGATTCACTCTAGTGATCTTCTAGCTGAGTGGGTGAAACATGCTAAGCAAATGTGTGTAATTACTTAAATGGAGTTCTTTGTGCAACTGTTATGATGATACTGAGGAGTTGCTGGGATTACTCCACAGAGCAATGCTGATATCATAATTGGCTTCCACAAAAGCACATTAATGCAGGCCAGTAGATAAAAGTGGGTCAGCTTCCACTTACCAAGTCAGTATAGAATGTGAGGCTGAATTGCAATGAAGAGAAAGAAATTGTGTGCAAGCCATTAGGTGTTAGGATAAATGTTTTTTATTTCATGTGGGAAAGAAGAGCTCATCCCCCCTTTAGATCTCTGAATATGAATTCTGAACTGTTCTTTCATCTGCGGATACAGTTGTTTGTTGGATGTAACTAATGCAACACTAGCTGCAAAAGAAAACTTGGAAGGCTGCTACACACATTCCCATAGCATTCTGTAGGTATTTGCATTCACTAGTGTCAACCCAAACCCTCCACAAGAGGGAGTTGGTATCAGGGGTTTTAACAGTACAAATGGTCTCAGTGCCCTCTTATTAACCTGATTACAGTCCAAGGAGAATTTTGTAACAGGGAGAAATGACTTAACAGTTTAGGGTTGCAGGGACTGGAAGAAGGTTCTATTTGTAGTGATGGTAGCTGTGTATACAAAGGAAAATTATAAGCTCCCCACTTTGCATTCAACACTCCCCTTACCTCCCCTCCATCCAGAACTCCATCCTCCTCCTCTCTTACTCCTCCCGCCTGGTCCTGATGATCTGCTTGTGCTTCTCTTCTAGCTTTTCTTTCGTCTCCTTTTCCTACTCCAGACTTTCTACCACCTTTCCTACAATCTTCTGTGCTTGGAACATCTTTCTTAGTAACAGCCTGGTCCAAAACTCAGTGAAAGACTCCCAATGACTTCAGTGGGCTTTGATCAAGGCCCTAATCCTGACCAAGCTACACCCCTCCATCCTTAAAATAGGATCTGAAAAAATCCTCCTATTCTATGAAGCAGTCTGGCTACTATGAGCTGCTTAGTATTAAATGCCCTCAACATCTCATCGGGAATCCACTTTATGGGATCAGGATCGTGGGTTTGTTTACATGAGCAGTTAGTTCACAGCAAGCTGGGGTGTCCATCTACCCAGCACTAGCTTACTGCAGACCAACTGTCCATGTGGACCCTGCTGCCACACATTAACAGTTCATTAGTTTGCTTTGATCTAATCCTCTTCACTTTGATCTAGTCCCAAATCAAAGACGACTAGATCAAAGCAAACTAAATGAACTGTTAAGGCGTGGCAGCACGGTCCACATGGACAGTTGGTCTGCAGCAAGCTAGTGCTGGGTAGATGGACACCCCAGCTTGCTGCAAACTAACTGTTTGTGTAGAAGAGCCCTGTGTTTGTACTGTAACTACTGCACCTACACTTTAAACGTCTCAGGATTGGGATTTGTTATGCATTTGGCACATTTTACCTATCATGTAGGGCTGTCTACATCAACAGCACCAAACAAATAATAATATGCCCCCTTCAAGGTTTGTCTTGCTTCATTCTGAAGTCATTTAGATGCACCCATATTTAGGGAGAAATTCTGCCCATAGACAACACATTCATCTCCCACTGCACTTTCTGTCTAGACAGAAAACTAGGGCATGTTCTTTACAGCAAGGGCTGACTGGATTGAGATTCCCTGGGGAAAGCATCCCAGAGTCTAACTGACTTGACTGTTAGGCAATTTTTCCTGATGTCCAACTTAAAAATTTCTCTTTTGCTCAGTATCATCCTATCACTTCCAATTACATCTTACTGAAATGCAGAAACAATTATTTCCCTTTCTGACTACACGGACGTGGCAAACCAATGTCCCAGTGTCACACCTCTCCTGTGCAATTTACCAAGAATTCTGGGTAGAGATCTGACCCCTTTTCTCACTTTTGCTTGATGTGAAAGGTATTTTACTATTCACAGAAATGTAAGTGTGTGCACATGCACGTGTGTTACAGTACAGAGACTGACCCCCCACCAAGGACAGTGACATGCAGTAATTTCAGGGGGAAAAGCCTGCATGCAGTTATGTAACCTCTTACAAGGAGACAGTTCCAGTGTCTATCTGAACTTATGTGAAAAATCTTGACCCCTCAATGCCTACTACAAAGTTCCAAGCCACAGGGAAGAGAACAGCACAAGAAAGAAATTGAAACAGCCCTCGCAGGATATGTAGTGATGGGAACAGAATAGCTACGTTTCCCCAGAAACTTTGTAACAGAAATAGCTAATGTTCCCTCTGACTTCTTCAAGAACCTGACAACTTTAAATATCTACAATTTGTTCCTATTCATGTGGAGTGCCAGCTCAAAAGAAATGATGGCAATAATCAGCTGCACCAAAGTTCATACCTGTGAGACTTTGGTACTTTGGACTTTAAAAAAGAGAGGAATATGATCGCTCATGCAGTTAGACCTAAAAAGGAAGCCACAGGAGGAAAAGGAAGCCTGGAAAACCAGTTCTGGGAAAGGTTCTTACTGAACGTGTCTGATCATCTGAGTCAGATCCAAACAGCTGAAAACTATGGGACAATTCCCAAGTGCACTGAGCACAGGACTGGTGCAGCTTGCAGTAGGGAGGAGGTGGCTAAGGGTGGCTTTACAGTACATTTTACTGCCCTTCCTGATCCTAGTACTGCCCCCTGGTGCAAGTTAAAGCATCCACAGGGCTGATGTAACATGTACCAACTCATACTGGCCCCCTACCGGCTATTACTCTAGTGAAACTTACTAGAAGCACTGCGTCCTGGCCCTGGCCCGTTCTGGCTTCTACACCAGGAAGGAATGGTGTAGAGCACTGGCTATGTCAGCTTTCCACCAGCTGAAGTTTCCCCCCCCCCCACTGCAGGAATCCTATTTAGGACAGGCTTGCAGTACCTTTGCACCACTCTGGGGCCACAAAGCAACCTTATATGGGGCTGAGGATATGCCCTCTGTTCCTAGTGATGTACTATAATCACTTGCTGAGCTTCTCCTATGTAATTTGGGTCTGGGCTGTGAATATTTTCATATTTGCATAGCAGAGTTATGTAACAGTCATAGAAATCACAGGCACAATTGACCAATCAGACAGCTAAGCTTTCATTCTCACACACAGGGCAGGTCTTCACTACCCGCCGATCCGGGTGATCGATCTATCACGTCTAGTGTAGACGCTATAAAATCGATCCCCAATCGCGCTCCCCATCGACTCCGGAACTCCAACTCGTGAGAGGCAGAAGCGGAGTTGATGGGGGAGCGGCAGCGGTCGACTCGCCGTCATCCTCACAGCCAGGTAAGTCGATCTAAGATACGCCAACTTCATCTACACTATTTGTGTAGCTGAAGTTGCGTATCTTAGGTCACCCCCCCGCTAGTTTAGACCTGGGCACAATTAACACATGCAGTCGTGGTAACTTTGCATGCAAGCTATGGTTTTCATGGTATATTTGTATAGTGGTAGGGGCACATGAAGCCCAGATTAGGCTTTTTTATGTTAGTATATTTAAATTCAAATTAAAAAAAATAAATGAGATCATAGCAAAGGGAGCTATGTACATTTGGAATAATTTTTCCTGTGGCGCTCAATGTGAATTCTCAACACTAATGTATCCTGGACTTCATTCCGTTTGGGGAACAGAACGTTAAAATAATCTAGGCCGTTCTTTTACAGTACCTGGGAATCAATACATAGGCACTTGAATCAGCAATTTCCTGACTGCCAGTCAATCTCATAAATGCTGTAATATAGTTCTGAGCAAAGGCCACAAAAACGAGTCACTTGATTTATAAGCCGGCATTGAGAATGAGGTGAAGGACGTTATCACAGTTTGCAAGTGGTGTTAAACTTAGCTCTTGATATAGCTTCTTGCACTGTGTGCTAAATATGTCTCACCTGCCCAAGCTGTTCGCAGGCAGTCTGATACTCGGCTCGCTGGCAGAGGTCTTTCACACGCTGGTATTTGGGCAGGAAGTTTTCTTCCTGAGCATCCACCTTCTCATTCTCTCTCTTATGCAGTAATTTACTGGAGGGGAAGAAACAGTGTATTCCATTAAGACTCATTCGAAATACTACACAGGGTCTGCCAGAGTGTCTCAGACCATGCCTGTCAGTGTCCTGCCTCTCCCAGTGGCCAAAATCTAACACTCCAGAAGAAATTGAATCCACTCCACTTCTCCCATTTGCTTTGAAAATGCACCAGGTTACTGGAGCTATCCTGCAAATGGGGGAAGGCGAGACCAAGACTCCTTTTGTGACCCCTGCTGCCTCCCAAAGTGAGAGATTTGATTAACCTGCTAAGAGCATGCATAACTACAAGAGTTAACAGAGCTGGGTACATGTGAGAACCCTAAATCAGAACATCCCCACACTTTGTAGAAGGAGGAGTTTCAAAATCCAAACCCCAAACGCAGAGCAGAGCCTTGGTTCATGCCTTTCTCTAGCTAGGAGTGTTCATAAAATGATGCAGTCCCTTCAAAAACCCAGCTGACCACAAAAGCCTGATCTGCAGAGGTACTGGTTTCACTGCAAGGTGGCTGCAGGGAATCCATGCAAGGAGACCGTACCCTCCTGGGTGCCAGGGAGCTATACTCTGCAAGTGTTCAGTGTACATCCTTGTATGTGAACACAGAAGTTGGGGACAGGACAGATGTGGGGTCAGGGCCAGTTGATCTGCAACTAGGAAGATCCATCAGCTTACACCCCCTTCGCATGCAGGGTGCGGGATAGCAGTCACGGAGCTGCTCCCACTCTGTGGCTTGCAGGGAGGGAGGAGAGCAAGGATTCATTCCTCTTCACCCCAGAACTGCCACCAAACCCCCCTATGCACAGCACACTTATGCCTGCTGGGTGCAAGGACCAGGGCTAGCACAAAGCTACCATACAGTCTCTCCTATCGTAGACTCGTTGGCATTAGGTGTATGACAGCAATGCTACTACCTGTGTGGGGATGTGATCTTAGCCATGGGCTTTCACAGGAGGCTCCAGCCATGCAGGATTCTCCTATTTAGAGCAACTGGGCTCTGTGATTAACTCTTTCCTTACCCTCTCTCCACAAGGAACGAGTCTCTCCACACCTTCATCTTTTTTTTAAAATGGAACCTACAACAACAAAATTCTCATGAAAACCAGCCTCTCTTCCCTTCCTCCCCATTGCTCCTCCAGAAACACAACCCGCTTCTCCCGCAGGAACGTGTAACTGTACAAAACAGACAGATATGCGTTGTCAGTGCTAATCACAAAGGAATATGGGACAGATTCATTCTCATGGGGACAAAATCCACAATAGAGCCACAGACTATAGTCACGGTTTCTATACAAAAACCACTGAGGCACTGAGAGATTAAGTGATTTGCCCAAGGTCACAAAGGAAGTGTGTAATTAAATCTAGATTTTCTGGATCCCAGTTCAGTGCCTTACTTGCAAAACCATCCACCTGCCCTGACAAAAGCCCTTTCTTGACCCACCTGCTCTCCTCCACCACAAGCGCACATCTCCCCACTCCCTCTTGTCCTCCTCCAGTTGCTTTTTCCTGAAACTATTGTCCGTCACAAGCACCCATCTGAATCCTCTCCCCCCAGCTTTTTCAGGTGGAGGTGTTGAGGGTATGTCTCAGAAAATAATTGTGTATTTCCAGTATAACAATATAAACAACAGAGTTTGACTTTATATAAAGCACTGACGTACAATTAGTTTTTACAGTTTAAACAATAATAAAAGCTTTGTTTAAAAGACATAAATGATGCCACAGACACATTTAAAATCTGGAACTCATGCAAACAGAAACATCCCCATGACCAAGGCCAGTTCACTCTCTCACACATTATGTTTTGCTATCAGGAAGGCAAATATCATATAGCTAATATATTGATCTGGCCAACTAAAAAATTGAAGTCAGTTAAGTAGCGCTGAACAGGTCTGTAGATTTTCCTATGAACCATGTCTAGTCTATATCTGTAATTCATTCTGTTTCCCCTTAAATTTGTCTGCAGATGGCTGAACACAGACACACAGATACACACAGAGACAAACTTCTTTTCTTTACCTATTAACTGGTCTCTCAGAATCCAGCAGTTTTAGAATGGATTTACCATCCATGTCAGGTGGAATGTCCAAGCCTGCAATATCTAGAATTGTAGGAGCAAGATCAATGTTCAATACAATGTGAGGATTCCTGAAAGAAATATATAAAGACCCTGCTTAGAGAATCTTTGTGGAAATTGTGAACAACTTAACCCCAGCCCCTTTTCAAATATGGGATCTGAAAAAGCTTAATCTGTGACATCAGCACAGAACAAAGGAAGATATTATCCAATCAAGTCGAGCATTGAAAGTGATTAATATATACAATATTACAATATTCAAATTACCCCCAGGTGCATAACCCCAAGAGAGGCTAATGTGAAGATTTAGTTCTAAAGCAATAGCATTTCAGACTGAATATGAAAAATGGTTTATAAACCAAAATAAGTTAATGAGTAAAAGGAAGGGTTCAACACTATTCTGAAATGTTAAAAAGCACACGATAAAAACTCCTGTGGTGTCTTAGAGAATGTGTAAGTCATCTATAGTGATGATTTTATTAAAAATAAAGCCTGGCAGAGAGAACACACTTTGTCTATTTCAACATACATCACAAAAACAAATATCTGGACCTATGGCACTGAACTGTTTGTTACACAGAAAGAGTGTAGAGAAGAAATATCCCGTCTCAATACCCAAAGGGAACAGCTAACAGTTGGTTATTATAATTAAGAGTGCGTGAGAGGGAGGGAGAGACAAAAGATAGATAAGATGGAGGCAAAAGGAAAATACAGCAGAATAACTCCAACTGTGAAAGTTCAAAAGTAATAACAGAGCCATCCCATATACCAGCCTCTCCATTACACAAAGTACTGGTACAGCCAGGCATCCAGTGTCACTAGGCAGTTAAACAATTTAGTAGCATACCCCATCATCTCACTGCAAAAGCAGATTGAAAAGAGTGACAAAGGGATCTCACTAAACTGGGAGACTGGGCAACAAACCGGCAGATGAAATTCAATGTTGATAAATGCAAAGTAAAGCATATTGTGTTACCCTAGATTTGAGGGGTGCACATACCCCAGAAGTGATTAAGCCAATTGCAATCATATTACAGTATGTGCATTCAGCCACCATGAATTAATAGAATAGAACACCACATAGTTAAGGATTAATTTGAAAGCAGGGTTTCTGGAGGCAAGGTCAAAACTAGCTGTAGTTTCTGCTAAACAGAATGGGAGGAGGGAAGAGAAAGTCAAAAACTGAGACTGATGGATAAGTGGATGAGAACCTTGAACTGGTCATCTTTGATATAGACGTTTATTATGACTAAGACTGTTAGGAATGTTTGGTGATAAATAGTTTACTGAAAGGTAGGAAAAGTGATGACCCAGTAGGGGTCACTATAATTTTTGTATTTTGTAACAGTTAGTTATAAAAAGGACTAGATAATATAGTGTGCTTTGGAGAAGTCCTCTGAAGCTATCCTAAGAGAGACTTTTTTCTGACACCTTTTCTCCCCAGCGGATAAGCAACTGGCCACTGTGGACCTGCTGTCAATTACTCAATACCATCCCAGAATTTAGATAAATATATGGGATGTTCTAAACCTATTGCATGCATCTGTGTGTGCTTAAATCTAATAAACTGTAGTTTTAGATAACTTGTACGCTTACTTGTATTAATCTTTCATCAGCCGGAGAGCTGTGTTCCTATTAATTCATTCCTGATACCCCCTGGGGTGGACTCGATGACCTTTCAAAGTCCCTTCCAGTTCTAGGAGATGGGATATCTCCATTAATTTAAATTATTTTTTTTTTATGAGCCTGGCTAGCTCAGTTGGTAGAGCTTTTTATCTGAGGGTCCAGGGTTCATGTCCCTGGTCAGGCAGTGAGACACTTTCCCCGTCATACCCCCCAAGAACTTCAGAAAGACACTCCCCTCCAGTTTTGAGGGGGGAGGGATAGCTCAGTGGTTTGAGCATTGGCCTGCTAAATCCAGGGTTGTGAGTTCAATCCTTGAGGGGGCCATTTAGGGATCTGGGGCAAAAATCTGTCTGGAGATTGGTCTTGCTTTGACTAGATGACCTCCTGAGGTCCCTTCCAACCCTGATATTCTATGATTCTATGAAATAGTTAAGTTACCACTGCTGTGGGTTCTGAAAACCCTAGGTAACAACTGGAAAACAATCCCAACTGTACATATAAAATGATAGGGGTCTAAATTAGCTGTTACCACTCAAGAAAGAGATCTTTGAATCATTGTGGCTAGTTCTCTGAAAACATCTGCCCAATGTGCAGTGGCAGTCCAAAAACCTAACATCATGTTAGGAACTATTAGAAAAGGGATAGATAATAAGACAAAAATATCATAATGCCACTATATAAATCCATGGTATGCCTACACCTTGAATACTGCGTTTAGTTCTGGTCGCCCCATCTCAAAAAATATATTTTAGAATTGGAAAATGTACAGAGAAGGGTAACAAAAATGATTAGGGGGATGGAACAACTTCCATATGAGGAGAGATTAAAAAGACTGATTGTTCAGCTTGGAAAAGAGACAATTAAGGGGGGATATGATAGAGGTCTAAAAATCATGAATGATGTGGAGAATGTTAATAAGGAAGTGTAATTTACCCCTTCACATAAGACAAGAAGCTGGGGTCACCCAGTGGAAATTAATAGGCAGCAGGTTTTAAACAAACAAATGAAAGTACTAGTTCACAAACTGCACTGTCAACCTGTGGAACTCATTGCTAAAGTATGTTGCAAAGGTCAAAGCTATAACCAGGTTCAAAAAAGAATTAGATAAGTTCATGGAAGATAGGTCCATCAATGGCTATTAGCTAACATGGTCAGGGACACAACCCCATGCTCTGGGTGTCCTAAGCCTCAAACTTCCAGAAGCTGGGAGTGGCCAACAGGGGATGCAGCACTCGATAATTGTACTGTTTTGATCATTTCCTCTGAAGCAGCCGGCACTGACCAGTGTACTGGGCTAGTGCCAATATAGCCATTCTTATGTTCTTACTTTCAACCTGATACTGTATGAATCACTAGAGTTGTTCTCACTAACTGAATGCTGCAACACCTCAGAAAATAAAAGTTTATTTTAAATACAATTAAAACTCACTTTTGTTACAATTACAATATCATGAAAGTATGTACTGTTTGCTGCTTTCCCATCCTTTCTTATTCTTATGTACACTTGGCATCACTTTAAAAAAAACAAATGGAGACACTACAAAAAAGTGGAAAAAAAGCAAAAATGCTTTTATGCAGAAATTTTATTTTTGTGGCTTTGAGGACCAGGAATTACTTTCCCCATGCTTTGCAGACAAAGTACAATAAGGACAGTGCCATAAAGGCAGCTACAAAGCATAGTGTAGATTTCTAGCTTAAAATAAAGGACAGCAGAACCTTGCTAATTCACACTAGTGAATGGGAGACCACTTGAGAATTACTGAATTTTGCATTAGCAAGAGAAAAGACAATGACAAGAGTAAGGATGTTACATCTGTTCATTTTCTTGATACATGTCATTTTATATTAATTACTAGTAAATATTGTGTAGCATACTTGGTTGTAGTAATGAAGGCTTAGTAATGACACCTCACTACAGTGACTGCTATTAAATCTTTGCTGATAAGGGAGGGGAGAGAATGCAATTATTTTGTAAGAAAAATAATGTGTGTTCATTAGCAAGGTGTAGATTAAAAAAGTTCTACTATATATGGAAATACAGGTTCAAAGACAGCATCAATTTACTATCTAATACATCCTCTCTCCAGGGGACTTCATCTTTCTCTTTTAGTGAGATGAACTCTGCTCTATTAGGTCTTTTCAGTGTCTGATTCCTGTGTTCCTAATAAAAATATTTTCTATCATCATCAGGTATGCAAACAGAAAACCCAATGGGAAGGTTCTGTGAGGCGTCATTCACTAGTGATTTAAAATGCATCTGTATCACCAGACTAGAAGGAAGTTCAAAAGGAAATAGCAATATTAAGACTGAGGCAACCCACAGATCCTCCCCCCTTCCTACCTAATTATCAGAGCGAAAGGGAGCTTCAAGACATACTAACCCTACCACCTAGATAACCTACAGTGGAACCCAATATAACACCATAAAGGGTCCTCCCCTGGAATGGAAAGGAAAGAGCTTAGTAGTAGAGAGGCAATGGTGCCAGCTAACATTCCAATATATGTAAGCAGGAGTGTGCTGAGGCCTGCCCGGTTTAATATGGAAAAAGGCTGCACAATCTTAACACAGCCACCTCTCCAGTCAATGCTCCAAGTGATACAGGGCTTGGCTTCCTCTATCTATCTTATGGTTGTTATACCCTGTACTCCATCACTGTACTATCTAAGCACCTTAGACCTAAAATCAATAGCAAAGTCCCCAGTGCACTTCATGGAGTCTCTGGATCTTCATCTCTCATTTCATACCCACTCTTCTTCCTGTGCCTTATGTTCTTCCAACGCCTCTCTCTCCTAACAGCTCCTTTGGTCTCCTCCCCGCACTCATGGCTTCACACCTCCCCCTTCATACCACCTCAAAAGCTTGGAAGAGCCTTGTATTTCCCCATGCATCCTCCCCTCCTTCTGTACAGCAGGGGCACAAGTGGGAGCGGAGGAAGGGAGCCCAGAACCCCACCTTAGCCCCTGACCACAGCTGGAAATTTGACCCAGCCACCCCACCCTGTTGGAAGGAACCTGCTTGGGCCCTCCTCCTTTGCAGTCCTTCCAGTGTCCATGGGCATTGGGCACCCCAGCCCCCAGAGAGAAGTGGAGCAGGGGGCACCAGAATGTCCAATCCCCAGAAGGGCCAGGGGTTGGGGGGGGGAGGAGAAAGAGAGATTGGATCTGGGCTTTTGGTGATTCCTGGGGATGCAGAAGGAGAATGGGGTCTGGGGCTCCCAGAACAGCCTGGCCTCTGGTGGGGATGGTGCTCGTCAGCCTGAACAGCTCTTTGGGCAAGTGCTCTGTACAGGGAGGAGAGCTCAGAGCCGGGTGTGGGGCAGAGGTAGTGGTGGGAGAAGAGCATGTGGCTGACTGTGGGGGCAACCCGCGAGAGCTCAGGACTGGGAGCAAAAGGGGGGAACACTAGACTGGGCATGGGGTCAGTGGGGACAGGGTGTGGTGGGGGCAGAGCGGAGGGGAGGAAGAGCTCTGGGCCCCTTCCTTATGAAAATTCTGGTTGTCCCTGCTCCACAGACATATCACTCCACCAGATCTCTTCTTAAAATCCATATCTTTCACAGAGTTGTCTGCTCAGCACCTCTGAAAATTAGGCCATTGTGTTGCCATTGTGAAGTATTATCTTTCAAATAATCTCTAAATTATACTATGAGCTCTTTGGGACAGGGACCACGCACAACTACTGCATAAATAAATAATAACTCCATGTCAAAGGATTTTGGCATGACACCTACAGTATTTAAAACTTTCTTGCCTTTTTTTGATACTATGAATTTAATCATCACACTAAATAAAACCTTTAAGATATTTTTAAAGAGATTTGCTACTCTATTACATTCTTAATATTAGTTGCTTACAGCTTTTCCTCTGTAGTATAAGGGAAAAAGAACTTGTGGGAGGAAGATTTTATATGTTGTAATTATGCTAAAACATGCACATTGATATAAATAAAAGGCAGCAAATTATGGCACTCTGTCCAAAATCATTACTTAAGTGAAAACATTTGCTATTAAAATAATTGCTTAGAAAGTATATTTACATAATTTCTTAGCTGATCAAAGCTACCTTTTTAATTAACAGTCATATTCTGCATTCTCATATGTCACTGACAAACAGCTTAACTGTGTAATCCCAAAGGATAAACAAAGAAAAACTTTCTGTAGCTGTCATATATGGAAAATACTATGTTCATTTTTCTTTACAAGCTGAAACAGAAAAGCATACGGACTCTATTTTATCATTTAATTAATCTCTGATAACTATCTACAGTGTCAGTGAACATATAAAGAAAGGTTACCTGGCAAATATCATGGCCTAGAGTCTGACTGAAATGAACAGAAGAAATGACTAGGCATTTCCATGCAATATCACACCAATTTTGGACTGGATGCAAGCCACAGGCTACCTAGTGACTTGGACCACTCATAAAAACCCGGTTATATCCTAGAATGGGCTACGGTCCTTGAATCATGTAGGAGGTGACCAGGGAGGGCAGGGAATGGGCAGAACCTTGGTTCCATCTCTCCACTCACAGGCCAGTGCAGCTGAGTGAGTGCAGAGGATGTCAATTCATGGCTGGTACAGATAACAGCAAATTACTAAACCCACAGGGCAAGAAGGAAGCAGGAGAGGAACTGTGATGCAGAAATTTCATTAAGGCCAGGTCTACACTAAGAGTGCTTTGCCAGTATAATATACCAGCAAAGTACTCCTGGTGTGGGCGCAGTTTAGAGCAGCAACACTGCTTTTCTGGTATGGCTGATACCAGCTTTCTCTGCCCCGCACTCCCAGCCAAAATAAGCTATACTGGTAAAAGTGTACAGTTTCGCTGGTATAGCTGCATCGACACTTGGGGCTTTTGTTGACACAACTGCAACTGTCAGGATCACACCTCTGACTGACATAGCTATGCCTGCTGAAGTGGAGACCTAGCCTTTGAGTCACAATGCCTCCTGGGGCAGTGCAGTTTCTGACCTACCCATTGCTCAGGGATGTGCCTAATGTCACAATCTCTTATGTCCATGCAAAGCCCGCACTGATTTACTCAAAGGACATTAACTACACACTCCCCTAACTATCAAGCCCAATGAATGAGCTGATAAAACAAAGGTTCTATCTTTCTCTGTCTCAAACTCAGCACATTTTTTAATCTGATTGCACAGTTGTACTTCATTGCATGTGCTTTTAAGCCCCTGGTACATGGCCACTGACCTCACATTGCTTTGCATATCCATCATGATTATCAGACCAATAAACCAAAAACAATTCAGGAGCTGAAAAACAAGGACTTACAGGGACCCAGCCTCCACATTCGGACCTCGCACATAAAAAGGAACTCGGATATCAAACTCGTAAGGCATGGACTTTCCTTTCACCAGTCCAAACTGCCCAATATGATAGCCATGGTCTGCTGTATATATTATATAGGTATTGTCCAGTTCACCTGTTTCAACCAGTGTATTATAAATCTGAAAAAAAAAAAGAATATTTTTGCACTAAATAACAGTATAAATAATATTTGAAATAATTCTGTGCATAAACGTGTACACATATATACTGTATAACAGAGTTGGATGTTCTTAACTAGGACATCCCAATAGACATCCAAGCACCCTCATTAAGCAATTATCCTGTTTAAAAGAGGAGGCCATTTTCTTTGAAAGAACAATCTATAAATACTTAAAATGCAATAGAATAATACTTTACTGAATGAAAATAGTGACTACGCATTTCAGGACAGACTTTCAAAAAGCTCAGCTTCCATTAGATTTTCAAAAGTACTTTGCACCTGGCATTTTCCATTGGAAATTTCAAACTCTGGCCACTTATTTAGGCACCTAAATGAGAGCTGTTGTATACTGAGTTCTTTTGAAATTCTAGCCCTTTATCTTCTTTAAATTTGTATTTGGCAAACTCTCTTAATAAAATGACACCATTTAGAATTTCACACTCATTTAATACTTGGTTAAATGCCACTCAACCATTTGGGCACCATTCAAATGAGTCCCATTTACACAGAATGTTCGCAAACTCTCCCAACTAAACAGCAGATAATTCACCAGATAGCAAGAGTGAATGGCAGTAAGTGTTTCAACCTTAACTCTGAATCCTACTGGTTTTAGGGGGCTTAAATGGGCCTCTTTAGGTGAATATTGAAGGGTATCAATGCACAGCATTAATGACCCATCATCACATGATGTTTTATCCTCAAGGTTTAGTCAGTATCTGTCATCTCGTGGATTTAGCAACATGGCACTACAGCAGATTTTCTTTACGGTAATGTCATTCCCTGTCCCACATGTGAGATCTGTGATTAGAAAATATGGGCCTGATTCCGCTCTCATACTTGTGTGTATCAGGAAAAACTGCACTGGAGTCAAGGAAGTTTCATCAGTGTGAACCCAGAGTAAATGAAGTCATACCAGTATAGTATGTGATAATATGGACAAAATGTTAAAGATAAAATGTGATTCCCTTTTTGAGATGTAGCTTGAATCAACGTGTCTGATGTTCCATGAGGAAATGGTATAGTAGGGTTACCATACCTCCTCTTTTTCCCGGACATGTCCGGCTTTTCGGCACTCAAACCCCCATCCGGTGGGAACTGCCAAAAAGCCGAACATGTCCGGGAAAATGGCGGCTCTGCTCCTCCCCTGACTCTTCGGCTCTGTTTAAGAGCCGAGCTGCCCGAGCGCTATGGGCTTCAGGCAGCCCCCTTGCCTCCGGACCCCAGCCGCCGGCCGGGCACTTCCCCTCCCGGGCTCCGGCGGCGCAGGGTCTGGAGGCATGGGGGCTGCCCGAAGCCGGTAGCGCTGGGGCAGCTCGGTTCTTAAACAGAGCCGAAGAGTC